>NC_056750.1:146690994-146705994 GCF_019279795.1 Protopterus annectens
AGGACAAATTACTACATATTATGAAAGCAAACAAGGGCACAGGTACTGTGTTAATGGAACAGGATAAATATATTACTGTGTTAGAATCCTATCTTAGCAACTATATGATTTACAAATGTGTCAGTCTTACTGATGTTGCCAAACAGTTTATGACCATTGATTTGTTTTTAATAAACTGTCTCACTGAAAACAAAATCACTCCAGATGAGTTTCAGTTTATGTTCTTAAGTAACCCTTGCTGAAGGAGGCTCTTTAGAGCTGTAAAGCTGCACAAGAACTCTAAAAATCCTTCATTTACAGTTATTATGTCCAATAAGAGAAATAACATGGAGAAAATGTCTGCATTTGTGTACTCCGTTCTAAACCCCATAGTGCAGACCACCCCTTTCTACCTCAAAGACTCTTGGGCCTTCCTAAACAAGCTTTACCAGCTCCATTTTCCCCCAGACCACTACCTTCTGGTCAATATGGACATTGAGACTGTACTCCAATATTCCCCATTCGGAGTGCCTCACTGTCACCAAAGAATTCCTGGCTGCCATATCCGCTCTTAGCCCACCAATTATTAAGACCATCTGTGGACTGATTTCCCTTGTTCTGCATAACAACTATTTCCATTTTAATGGTTGCATCTATTAGCAGCAGAAAGGCATAGCAATGGGCTCTAAAATGGCACCAGCTTATGCTAACATAGTGCTCAACACCTGGGAAAGAGACAGCCTCTCCCACCTCCCAGGTTTTAACCACACAATCATGCATCATCGCTACATAGACAATATCTTTTTTGTGTGGAAAGGCACAAGAACTAGAAGTCTTCATAGCCCAGATGTCCCATAGTATCACTTTCCTTTCTTCTATCATTTCAGGCATTAGCCACCAGGTCCAATTCATAGATGCTGATATTGTTTGGATACTCGCACCCTCAAGTTTCAGTCCAACATTTACAGAAAGAGTACCTACAGTAACAACTTCTTTGACTACACTAGCCAGCATCCCTACCACATGAAAGCTAACATAGTCAAGGGAGAGTTCTTAGACTGTCCCACCTGGTCAGCAAGGACTCCACATTCCAACTCGAATGTGCCTACCTCAGCAACCTGTTCTTGATAGGAAGCACCTCCTGAGTTGATTGAATGCCTCTGTAGAGAAGTCAGCTCTGACTGGAAATACAAATTTCCTCCCATTCTGAAACTGGGGTCCCCTGCCAACTCCCAGCGTGCTTCCATTTCTGAGCTTAAACTCATTTTCTCACTGCCTATCAATAGGGGCATGCTCCCCATTAGAAACATCCTCACTAAAAATTCGGACACCATCAGAGGCAACAGGGAACTATTCAGAGCTCTTAGGTAAGCAACCCAGTTTCTGTTTCAAATAATCTAAAACCTTCAGAATGTACTTTGAACAAAGTGATCCCCCCTTTTCCTCCCAGTGCTATGCTCTACTGACCTCCACTCAGCAGGTTGGTACCCTTGCAGAAAATGTATAGCTTATGGACACATTCTCACTGACAATCAATACATTTTCCTGCATTTAAAATGTAAAGTTCAATGTAAAATTGTTTTAATTGCAATAGCAAGAACGTTGTCTATGTCAGCATATGCACAGGTTGCATGGTGTCTTATGTAGAAAAACATTAAGCAAACTCTCTGATCACATTGAGGAGCACAACAGATGGATCAGACACCAAGACCTCTACAACGCTCTGAGCAAACACAGCTCTGAGTGCTCTGCATTCGTAAATTCAGATTTCTAGTTTTGGATGAGGTCAAACCCTTTGGAGGTGACTATGATACATTTTTGGAGGTCTTGAAATTAAAATAGCAATTATTGCTTAACACAGAAACTCCACTGGGGCTCATTGAGAATCTCAACATCAGGTGTACACTTAGATGGTACAGGTAGCAAGTCACACCTACCACTCGGATGTAACCAGCAATCCCGACTAACCAGTCAATAAGAAACTTTTACAATGCTATGAAGCTTAAAATAGATTGGTCAGTTTTTAGATTTTAATTCACAAACTAATTATTATTGGAGAAAAAACAATTCATTGCCTTTTTATTTGATTAGAATAATTGATTGACAGATACAGTTGTTTATACAGAACTTTTATTTACTTAGTCTTCATTTCTGATGAAGTTCTTAATAGAATAAAATAATTCTTCTTCTTTCGGCTTTTCCCAGTTAGGGGTCGCCACAGCAGATCACCTGTCTGCTCATGATTGGCAGTGGAGTTTTACAGTGTCGAGTTGCCAGACCAGCACCCAACCTTCCACAGAAGGCACACACACACACACACACACACACACACACACACACACACACACACACACACACACTCACACCTAGGGCCAATTTAGACTGTCCAATTCACCTGCAGCATGTCTTTGGCATGTGGAAGGAAACCGGAGCACCCGGAGGAAACCCACGTGACCACAGGGAGGACATGCAGACACCGCACAGAAGGCACCCCAGCTGAGGATCGAACTGGAGAACCTCTTGCTGTGAGGTGACAATGCTAACCACTGCACCACCATGGCCGCCCCTAATACAATAAAAGAATGAACGTGCTAAAATACAGGTTTGGCCTCTTCCTTTTGACTATTCTTTAAAGTGTTTCTTGTTCACACACACACACACACACACACACACACACACACACACACACACACACACACACACACACACACACACACATATGGGTCTACTTTACATGATTTAAAATCCCACTTCTCTGAATTTTAAAATGATGAGACGACTTCTTTGAAAATTTACTTTAACAAACAGTCAGATCACCACAGTTTAACTCTGGGAAATAAGGCAGTTGTCCAAAGCTAAAAACAAACACACTGAAACATATCAAACCCACCCAAGTGGCGGGCTTTGCCCCCTACACACCCCCATGTGGGGGGGTTGTGTCACTCACACCTCCCATGTGGGGGGCTGTGCTGCTCCCATCCCCCCTAACTAAATATACCAACTCTGAGATCGCACTATAATGGGAAAAAGGGCAAAATTCCCCATGCTGGCCAACTGCCTCGCTTCCCATATTAAATTGTGATGATCAGACCATTTGTTAAAGTAAGTTTTCAGTGAAGTCGCCTCATCCTTTTAAATTTCAGAGAAGTCAGTATTCAATGCCGCCAGGTAGACCCATATATATACACACACACACACACACACACACATATATATATATATATATATATATATATATATATATATATATATATATATATATACATACACACACATACATACACACATATGTGCATGCATATAATTTGATAACTTGACTGGTGTGTACATTTGATAAGTTTCCCTCAATAACCTGTCGACCAAATACTTAACAAATAGGACTGCAACCAAGCAGATTATGCCAACTGTCAAAGTTCTGCTGATTTTATTCATCCTACCATAGAAACTGTATCACCTTACAGCATGTGCATTGGACTTTGGCCTGGGAAAGTATTCTAGAAATGTCAGCCAAAAAAGTATCCTCATGTGCAGTTCTGTAATATGCAATTAAACCCATTATTTCATGTACATTGTAGTTTTGTTATGTAGTGGCATAAAATCCATCTCTAATCCCCTTCCTCCAAATGTTATCCTAATCCCCTTCCTCTAAATTTTATCATAGTCCCCTTCCTCTAAATGTTATTCCAGTCCCCTTCCTCTAAATGTTATCCTAGTCCCCTTCCCCTAAATTGTACCCTAGTCCCCTTCCTCTAAATGTTATCCTAGTCCTCTTCCTCTAAATGTTATCCTAGTTCCCTTCCCCTAAATGTTATCCTAGTCCCCTTCATTTAAATGTTATCTTAGTCCCCTTCCTCTAAATGTTATCCCAGTCCCCTTCCTCTAAATGTTATCCTAGTCCTCGTCCCCTAAATGTTATCTTAGTCCCCTTCCTCTAAATGTTATCCCAGTCCCCTTCCTCTAAATGTTATCCTAGTCCCCTTCCCCTAAATGTTATCCTAGCCCCCTTCCTCTAAATGTTATCCCAGTCCCCTTCCTCTAAATGTTATCCCAGTTCCCTTCCCCTAAATGTTATCCTAGTCCCCTTTGTCTAAATGTTATCCCAGTCCCATTTCTCTAAATGTTATCCTATTCCCCTTCCTCTAAATGTTATCCTAGTCCCCTTCCCCTAAATGTTATCCTAGTTCCCTTCCTCTAAATGTTATCCCAGTCCCATTCCTCTAAATATTATCCCAGTCACCTTCCTCTAAATGTTATCCTATTCCCCTTCCTCTAAATGTTATCCTAGTCCCCTTCCCCTAAATGTTATCCTAGTTCCCTTCCTCTAAATGTTATCCTAGTCCCCTTCCCCTAAATGTTATCCTAATCCCCTTTGTCTAAATGTTATCCCAGTCCCATTTCTCTAAATGTCATCTTAGTCCCCTTCCTCTAAATGTTATCCTAGTCCCCTTCCCCTAAATGTTATCCTAGTCCCCTTCCTCTAAATGTTATCCTAGTCCCCTCCCTCTGTTATCCTAGTCCCCTTCCCCTAAATGTTATCCTAGTCCCCTTCCTCTAAATGTTATCCTAGTTCCCTTCCCCTAAATGTTATCCCAGCCACTTCCTCTAAATGTTATCCTAGTCCCCTTCCCCTAAATGTTAGCCTAGTCCCCTTCCCATAAATGTTATCCTAGTGCCCTTCCCCTAAATGTTATCCTAGTCCCCTTCCTCTAAATGTTATCCTAGTCCCCTCCCTCTGTTATCCTAGTCCCCTTCCCCTAAATGTTATCCTAGTCCCCTTCCTCTAAATGTTATCCTAGTCCCCTTCCTCTAAATGTTATCCCAGTCCCCTTCCTCTAAATGTTATCCTAGTCCCCTTCCCCTAAATGTTATTCTAGTCCCCTTCCTCTAAATGTTATCATAGTCCCCTTCCCCTAAATGTTATCCTAGTCCCCTTCCTCTAAATGTTATCGTAGTCCCCTTCCTTTAAATGTTATCCTAGATCCCTTCCCCTAAATGTTATCCTAGTCCTCTTCCTCTAAATGTTATCCTAGTCCCCTTGTTCTAAATGTTATTCTAGTCCTCTTCCTCTAAATGTTATTCTAGTCCTCTTCCTCTAAATGTTATCCTAGTCCCCTTCCTCTAAATGTTATTCTAGTCCTCTTCCTCTACATGTTATCCTAGTCCCCTTCCTCTAAATGTTATCCTAGTCCCCTTCCTATAAATGTTATCCTAGTCCCCTTCCTCTAAATGTTATTCTAGTCCTCTTCCTCTAAATGTTATCATAGTCCCCTTCCTCTAAATGTTATTCTAGTCCTCTTCCTCTAAATGTTATCCTAGTCCCTTTCCTCTAAATGTTATCCTAGTCCCCTTCCTCTGAATGTTATTCTAGTCCTTACTCTAAATGTTATACTAGTCCCCTTCCTCTAAATGTTATTCTAGTCCTCTTCCTCTAAATGTTACCCTAGTCCCCTTCCTCTAAATGTTATTCTAGTCCTCTTCCTCTAAATGTTATCCTAGTCCCCTTCCTCTAAATGTTATTCTAGTCCTTCCTCTAAATGTTATCCTAGTCCACTTCCTCTAAATGTTATTCTAGTCCTTACTCTAAATGTTATCGTAGTCCCCTTCCTTTAAATGTTATCCTAGTTCCCTTCCCCTAAATGTTATCCTAGTCCTCTTCCTCTAAATGTTATCCTAGTCCCCTTCCTCTAAATGTTATTCTAGTCCTCTTCCTCTAAATGTTATCCTAGTCCCCTTCCTCTAAATGTTATTCTAGTCCTTACTCTAAATGTTATCCTAGTCCCCTTCCTCTGAATGTTATTCTAGTCCTTACTCTAAATGTTATCCTAGTCCCCTTCCTTTAAATGTTATCCTAGTTCCCTTCCCCTAAATGTTATCCTAGTCCTCTTCCTCTAAATGTTATCCTAGTCCCCTTCCCCTAAATGTTATCCTAGTCCTCTTCCTCTAAATGTTATCCGAGTCCCCTTCCTCTAAATGTTATTCTAGTCCTCTTCCTCTAAATGTTATCCTAGTCCCCTTCCCCTAAATGTTATCCTAGTTCTCTTCCTTCAAATGTTATCCTAGTCCTCTTCCTCTAAATGTTATCCTAGTCCCCTTCCCTTAAACGTTATCCTAGTCCCCTTCCTCTAAATGTTATCCTAGTCCCCTTCCTCTAAATGTTATTCTAGTCCTTACTCTAAATGTTATCCTAGTCCCCTTCCTCTAAATGTTATCCTAGTCCCCTTCCTCTAAATGTTATTCTAGTCCTCTTCCTCTAAATGTTATCCTAGTCCCCTTCCTCTAAATGTTATCCTAGTCCCCTTCCTCTAAATGTTATCCTAGTCCCCTTCTTCTAAATGTTATTCTAGTCCTTACTCTAAATGTTATCCTAGTCCCCTTCCTCTAAATGTTATCCTAGTCCCCTTCCTCTAAATGTTATTCTAGTCCTCTTCCTCTAAATGTTACCCTAGTCCCCTTCCTCTAAATGTTATTCTAGTCCTCTTCCTCTAAATGTTATCCTAGTCCCCTTCCTCTAAATGTTATTCTAGTTCTTACTCTAAATGTTATCCTAGTCCCCTTCCTCTAAATGTTATTCTAGTCCTCTTCCTCTAAATGTTATCCTAGTCCCCTTCCTCTAAATGTTATTCTAGTCCTTACTCTAAATGTTATCTTAGTCCCCGTCCTCTAAATGTTATCCTCAATGATAATCAAACCAAGATGATCAAATGGTAATGAAAGCAACATCTGCAATAAGTTGTACCTGCTTCAAGGGTGCCTTTGTTTGTGTAAGTCAGACTTTCTTAAAGGTACAGAAATGTGGCTCAGACAAGAATAAAAACCTTGTACCTTTGGTAGGAAACAGTACCTATAGGTGGGATCATATTCATAAAAGTGCAGGAAACATGGCATAAGTCTTTTACAATGAGCTTACCTTCTCAGTGCTAAAAGAATGATTGTTTCTAAAGAAAGGGATGCCCTAAATGAACCATCATAAAAGTATCACCCCAGAATGTGTCTGGTTACTGCAGAGTCTGGTGTCCACTTTCACTGATACATTTTGCATCCCTTTCTAAAGAAAGGGATGCCCTAATGTATTAGTGAAAGTAAACTCTCATAAAAGTATCACCCCAGAATGTGTCTGCTTACTACAGATTCTGGTGTCCAGACTGTGAAAGGTGCTTTGCAATCATTGACAGTTATGATAAAATCATTATTATTGGAGACCTTAGTGTTGGCTAGAAGTTAATGCATGAGTATTACTATTACCCATTCATTTAGCTGATAAAGATTTTGACAAGGAAAAGACTCTGATATGAATCCTTACATCTGGTCTGGCCTCTGGATAATATTATGGAGGTAGGGAGATGGTTAGCAAATTCGGTGGTCACCTACCTATCTTTGACAGGACACGATCAGTGACCACTTAACTATGTTTACTATCTGAAAGTGAAGTAATGTCCAAAAATCAACTCCGTGACTTATCACAGTATCCATTGATCTATCACTTTTGTCTCTATTCTGCACACAATTAACTGTGCCCCTTTCTGGCGACTTAACCTTAATTCTAACACAGATTATTTCATTTCCAGTTTCCTTAAAAGTCATAAATGGCATAACTGTGCTACAGTAATTTATAAAATCTGTGCTATGGATCCACCCTCAATTATATCTGCTATAATTAAATAAATTGTGTAACAAGATCATCTGTACAACATTTACCCTTCCCACAAAAATGTCCAGCTCCCTTACTAACTGTAGGGAACCTAGACACATGTTGAAGACATTTATATTTCACAAGTAAAATGCATTTGATCCAAATGAAGTAAAGAACAAATGCAAAGATCCCCAAGCTGTTTTGGCTGGATACCAATTACCTGCTTAACCTAGGCTAAAATGAGGTACTCCTCTTATTTATCTAACAGCATCTGATCAAAACACTCCTGAAAAAGTTGTGTAAGTCCTACTTTATTGTGCTCCCCCCTTCCAAGCTTTCCACTTTGCATTTTCAAATTGTGTCTACATGTTCTTATGAATTTCTTCTTTTTATTGTATCCATGTTAGTCCTGGGAATAGTTCTGAGGTATTAAGCATTTCCTTCTTATCACCTCTCTCTCTTTCTTCAAGATTATTTATTTTAAACTCTTTTAGTCACTCTCGCTTTATATGGCCTCTCATGCGGATAATGCACAGCTTCTTTTGCCCTCCACTGTGCATGCTCTATCCTGACCTTATCTTTTCATCAATGAGGACTCAGTAACTGCAGGCTGTACTTTCTTTACACTTGATTGTGCCTCAGCAATTGCATGATGCATGGTGAATACAGTCCGCTGCTAGTCATATATTATGTGACATCAGCCATCAGTGTCAGCAAAGCTGCAGTTCAACTGAATTGCACAATATGGGGTTCACCATCATATCTGTGAACAGGATTCATTGAGTCTGATGATCACTGCAGGCTGATGGGAAGGACATGCACCCAATATGTTGGTATATAGTGCTGTATGAGACTATTAGACTGACCTGCATCAAGCTAAGAATTATTTCTGAAGTGTTGGTTCAGGTCAACAAAAGAATTACTATGGACATCTGGTTGAATGCCAGCTTTGTCCACTATGTGGCAGTGTCCATTCTTTCTAGTGACTATATTACTCAGAACCCCTGATGTAACAGAATTACAGGGAGGATGTCACTTCTTCTTCTTTCGGCTTTTCCCGGTTAGGGGTTGTCACAACGGATCATCTGTCCACTCATGATTGGCAGTGATGTTTTTACGGTGTCGAGTTGCCAGCCTGGCACCCAACCTTTGATGGAAGGCACACACACACATGCGCTCACGTCTAGGGCCAATTTTAGAATGTGCAATCCACCTACAGCATGTCTTTGCGATGTGGGAGGAAACCGGAGCACCCGGACGAAACCCACACAACCACAGGGAGGACATGCAGACTCCACACAGAAGGCACCCCCGCAGAGGATCAAACCAAGGGACCTCTTGCTGTGAGGCGACAATGCTAACCGCTGCACCACCATCACTATCTGTTCTAAATCTCTGATGCTGTAGCCCTGAAACTATAAGCTATAAGCTCTATTGAATTATTATGGAGAGCAGGAAAAAGTATACAGGCTACTTCTCAATAATGGTCTACTAAGTAATGTTAAGGTTTTCCTGCATGCGTTCACACATTTCATCACTGACACAGAGCTGAGTGACATGAATTAGTTAATTCTTGGTGAATTCAACATCTCTGTCAATGATGATTCAGGGGTCTTACAAAAGAAACCATTAAATTTATGAAATGTCTCAAATTTATTCAGCCTGTTACCTCGGCTACCTGTAATAAAGGTCACTCATTTAATGTAATAATCTGTGTAGATATGGACACATTAGACTTGATGCTGGAACAAGTTACATAGTTTGGTCACTGGCTGGTACTCCCCTAAAGTAAATCACCTGATCTTGAATTGATCAGGTACAGGAATTTAGGTGCACCCATATGGTCTTGTGGTTAACCTGCTTCTTCTTCTTGTGGTGTGCAGTTCTGATAAAGGCCATAATTTACTGTTGTCCCATAACAAAGCCTTCACTAATATTCTAACTCAGCTAGGCTTGTTTCATGTAAGTTAAGCTCTGACTGCATTGCACAAGCCTTGGTACAGTCATTAAGTTCAGCAGTCAAGAAGGTGATGAACTGGCCTTCTTACATACAAGCTTCGAATGGGTGAACAACATGGTGTTTACCAGACAGAAATGTCCCATAAAAGGAACTGTCCTTTATGAAAGAACAGTTCTTGTCTAGGGTGATTTCTGCTACTTCAAGCCATCAAGCCATCTTGAAATGCTACTCAAAATATTCAGTGGGCTGTATATTGTGCAACGTGTTTTATCCAGAAAACATTTTCAGTGTGTGAATGTGAGACTTTTGGTAATTTTTTAAGGTTGACCAGATTAGGATTTAAACTTACTGAGAAGTCTCAGTAGGACTGAATAATAATTCTAACTAAATGTCTTTGGATCAGATGTATGGTGAATTTTGTAACAGTGACTATTCTGACATCATGAATGTGATGGTAGTTTGATTTTATGAATCTATGATAACATTTGCTTTCATGACCCTGGTCTAGCCAGTCTTGTTCAGTCAAGCCCAGATGTCTATGGTTCACTGTTTTTTCTTCAGATTATGAGGTCTTTGTAGGTGTGGGGTGACGCTATCTCCAACCATTTAAAAAGAGGCTGTAATCACTCTTAACCTTTGGGAAACCATTTTTGGACCAATGTCATCCAAAAAGATATCTACCCTGTCTCAGTTATTTGATTTATTGATAATATTACAGAGGAAATTGCATCTTTGCCAGCTGAGTTGTTTTAAAATTCTACACCCTTATTGCTGCCCATCAGCCTGGTTTCAGAAATCATTACTCTGCTGACGTTAAAGAAGTTAATGACATCCTTTCGATAAGGCATTTATTCTGGTTTCATTTTCCTTGACTGCCATATAGCATCTGACTTTGTGAACCATGAAATCTTGTTGTGGCCCTGGAATTTCTACTATGTTTTTTTCATTCCCACTCCTCAACTGATTCAACTCTTTCCTGTCAGGGCATACATCGATCTGTTATACATACTCACCACCTGAAAGCTTCTGTCACAAGAGCTCAAAAACTGAAGCTTGATTATATGCATTCTCAAAAAAATGTATGCACTGTATCTGATCAATCTATAACCAAGAGTGACACACAAAAAAATAAATAAATAAAAAGCCTTTTTTAAAGGGGGGGGGAGACCCTTTTTATCCCCTGTGTAAACAGCAAGCCCCCACACCCCTGAAATGTTATTCTAAGGTGAATTGACCTTGGTAAACGAGTGATTACTGACAGGCAAATTAACATGTAACTACCTTATTCTGATCTGCACTAACCTTGTAGCAGCAATTAATACACAACTTTGAATACGAAAAACAAACAACAGGAACCAACCTCCACTCTGCAGGTTGATAGAAGAAATACTTTTAACACGGAGAAAATTGCACCCTCCACATGCGGCAGAAGTCACAACAATACAAACAATGGCATTAAGCGCTTTTCTTCTTTTAACTATTAAAAATATGTCATCCATTTTTTACACAAGATTCTTGGATGACATATTTTTAATAGTGGATGGTGATATTAACACAGCTAACAGTATAGTGGAATTTTTCAATGGTACAGTTAACTTTTTGAAATTCACTAACGACTTTCAGGAGCAGAAAATCCATTATTTAGATGTTGAACTTGAAAAGAATGATCAGGAACAAAGATACATAGCTAGGATTTACAGGAAAAATTCCTATTCAAATTCATTCCTGCATTTTACCAGCTCTCATCCCCTTCACCAGAAAAAAATCAGTGGTGAAGGGGCAGTTAGTACGAGCAGCGAAGATGACTTCCTGTGAGGATGATTTCATGGAAGAATGTGACAACTTAAGAAGAATGTTCTTGCACAGAGGTTATCCTAACAACCTCCTGACTAGGGTGATTAGTGAAGTTCAGTTAAAAAGAAGTAAAGGAGTATATAAACCCATTCTGAGTAAACACTTGTTGGAAAAACCTATAAGGGAGGAAACAACCATGGAACAACAAACAGTAATTGGATTGAGTGACTTAGATGTACCGAATAGCTCCAGTAATTCTTATTCCCTTACACTAATAATAACATTTAGCCCAGTAGCGGAAGAAATTCAAAGGATAGTAAGGAAATATTGGCCCCTAATGTCTGTAGACAAGGACGTCTTTAACAAAATAGGTGAACATCCAACTATTACCTATAGGAGGGGTATGAACATGAAAAGTTTATTAGAAACACCATGGAAACCAATTAATGATAATGCAGGCATGTATAGATGTGATGTGTGCCATTACTGTAGACATACTGAGGTGGGTAACAGGTTCTGGATTAGGAATAACACTTACTATATCAAAGATAAATTTAACTATTATTCTAGGTCAGTAGTATATTTGGCACAGTGCCAAGGTTGTCCAGCATTCTATATCGGTAAGACCGATCATAGACTGCGTGAAAGAATTTACAAACATACTTATGCCATCGATAAGCACACAATGGACAACGCTTTAGCAAGGCACTGTGAGACGAACCCAGACTACTATTTTAGGTTTAAGGTTATAACACAAATAGCCCCACAAGATAGTAGAAGGTTATCAGAGGATAATATGGTTAAACTACTCCTTGAAAAAAGTGAGTTAAGTTGGCAGCTTAGACTTGATGCATGTAGCCACCTAGGCATAAATGAAACTTATTCAATAGCATGTATTTTGAAATTAAAAGTCTACTAAGGTGAATTAGGTCATACTATGGTATAAGCATTCTCCTTTTTGTGTATTTATTTATCTTTGGTTATACTAGCATCAAAAAACATAAGTCTTATGTGTATGTATATATATGTATATATATATATATATATATATATATATATATATATCTATATATATATCTATATATATATATATATATAGATATATACGCTTACTACACCCCTTATATTTATTGTGTGTGTATATATATATATATATATATATATATATATATATATATATATATACACTTACTACACCCCTTATATTTATTGTGTGTATATATATATATATATATATATATATATATATATATATATATATATATATATTATTAATTATTTAGGTAACAAGTGTGTAGAGTCAAAATGTGGTATATGACTTCCCTTAGGCCATTCAAACATTTGTTGAATAGGCACAACATAATATATATACAAAGAACAACACACAAACACATGAATACATGTAAAAATGAATTTGGTACTGGTGCGTGTGTTCAATTTTATGTTAATCAAATAATTATTCATTAGAGTAAAAATAGACATCAATTCTGCTGGATGTGTTGTACAGCTAAAAAACTGTTTTTCATTAGGATAAAACGGGGCTCTATGTACCAATTATTTACTTTAACGTTGTTTCTCAACATAACATTTGGACTTTTATATAGGAAAGTATGAACAAGTTTAAGGCTTTAAATGTTTTTATAGGTGTAACTTAAGCCCTTTAGAATGAATTTTCATTGACCTGCAGAGTAGTTTACGTGTTTACTTATTTATTTAATTAGTCTTAAAATGAAATGACTCATAATGAAATGACTATTGGTTTTTAAACAATGTTTTTAATGAATTTAGTGCCACCTACTTGGCCACGTCATTTCCCGTGGGCTTTTTAAATTGTTTGTAACTTGGAGTTTAGTATCTGAAGAAGACAGGATAATATCCAGATGAAAAGTGCTTAATGCCATTGTTTGTATTGTTGTGACTTCTGCCGCAAGTGGAGGGTGCAATTTTCTCCGTGTTAAAAGTATTTCTTCAATCAACCTGCAGAGTGGAGTTCGGTTCCTGTTGTTTGTTTTTCATACTAATCTTGTAGCACACAGATCTTGCCAGTAAGCAAATATATAAATTTCATTTAACAGTGAGCAACAAGACTCTGCCCAAATGTCAATTCAAGCCAGCATGCTTGAATAGATAGCAAATGAGCTTGAGAGACCAAAAAGGTTCCTACAGAAGGTCATCTTTTTGACAAATTCTTCCATAAGATTCCATTTTATATGCTGGGTTTCAGAATTCCATCTCTGGACATTTTGTTATTTATTGTATTTACATCTTGTTGACCGGGGTGGAGCACTGATCACATTGTGACCAGCTGTAGGATCAGTCTGGCTTATATTCAAAACAGTAACAAGACAAAATGTTGCAAGTAAAATCAAAATGGGTGAACAGATATACTTGTCATTCCATGGAGAAGTAATTCCATGTGGACTTTGAGGTATCACAGCTCTGCAAATGATACCTGTATTTACTGCTCTCCTGTCCTTAGGAATGCATTTTAGGCCTTTGATTTCTCAGTGACAATTTAGACACTATGTCTGAATGGGGAAGGAATTGTCAGCTTAACCTCACCACTATTAAGACTGAAGCTATAACCATCTGAATGATATAAAGTCCCTCTATTGAAGCCATGACCCATCAAGGGAACCAAAGGCCCAACACTGCCTCATGCCTTGCTACAGTGATAAGCTATGAAGTGAATAGGCCAGCGTCTGTACCAAAAGTCCGCAGTCCTTCTGTGATCCTAGCTGACCATATGTCATTAAGGAATTAGGTGATAGGTGCTGTTAAACTTGAAGGAAAACTGTCTGCCTTAAACCTTTCAAAAGATGTGCACATATTGAGCTGCTGTGACTAGATTAATGTAATGTCCTTTAATTTAACATTGGCCCTTGTGAGCTAAAGTACCTACAGGGTGTATTGAATGTTGGTGCAGATTTATTAATAGGCATATCTTTGTAGTATCCAGTCACCTCTGTGCTGTGCAGGTTCCACTGGCTACAATGTCTTCAATGCCAATTTCAAGTTACTACTATTTATGAACCTCCTTGAAGGCATTTAGTCATGGCACTAGAGGTGAATAAATACTTTGTTTATATCCAGTGTCTGTGGTTTCATTCTACTTATGAACCTTTCCCTGTAGAATGCTTCACACCTGGCTGAACAGGTGCTGGTACCCTGTCATCAGTTCAACCCCCTTCGAAGAATGTAATTTTCAGTTTGAGTTCTTTTTCATGGCAGATATTTTTCCTGCAGAATTTATTAACTTATCAGGTCTCATTTAATTGAGCAAGTACAACAATTTCTAAGAAATCCTTTAAAATATATCTTTTTAACAAATCCGATTTTATTGTAAGTCATTAAGAATTATAGCTAGACTGCTTCTTCATTTTTCATATGAATGCAGTATATGAACTTTATATTTAAAAAAGTACAGATCAATTAAGGCTGTCTGTTGCAGCTTGTAAAATGAAAATCCAAGAAGCATAGAAAACCTTGTACACTGATGAAAACAGTTTTACTGCACAGTACAACAGTAAATGTTTTCATTTCTAATTTAACCAGTCATCTTCGGAATCAGAGTTTGAGGAAGTCTGTTGGAATTGAAGACAAAAGCTTTTAGTGTAATACTGTCCAATAAAGCCAT
>NC_056750.1:146708494-146915994 GCF_019279795.1 Protopterus annectens
TGAACCACTTAGTGGCCTGTCTACCTTAGAAGAGATCCTGATCATCCTCTGAGAGAACTTTTGACTCAGCATTTGAAAACATTTCTCATCCACACCAGGAGTCCCAAAGTCCCTTTAAAATTCATCTCAAGTCATTAAGAGTTCTCCCAGGCAAAGATGCTTCCAATATTTAAGGGATGTCAGACTAGCTAACTGGCACAGCTTCATCTTTTGATGAGGATGTCAAAGTGTCTTCCATAAAAATATGGAAAAGCTCTTTAACCCACCTATGTGTATTCATTCCTACCACTACTCAATGAACCAATCTTAAATACTGTGGTATATTGTATCCACTGTGCCCCTTAACTGAACCTTAATTGAACCTTTTTCTTTTTTAACTTTCTATAAAATACATATAAACAACCTAAATTAAATGAAACAACCTCATCCATGAGCCTGGAGCCTGTTCATTCGAGACCATCTTGAGTATTGTTTGCTCAACAAATGGAAGTGCCAACTACCCCATATTTACCAGTAATGTTATAATTTGTAGATACCCCATCCTGGATGAAAATGGTTATAAGCCTCTTCACTACAACACAAATGTTTTTTTGGACAGAATAGAACACCCTGCTAGGCATATAAAATCAGAGAGAGAATGGACCAAGAAATGTCTTGAATCTTATGAGGGAGATAAAAACACATCCTTTTCTATCTCTGAAAGAGATTCTTATTTTTTTTTTGCCAGTATACTGTCATAACATGTCCTGGATGTTTGGACTGACTCTCACCCCTAATTATGTAAAATAGTTGATCCTACCCTAAAGGGGAAAGACTGACTAATCTGCCCCAGTAGAGAATAATTGACCTTACCCACCTGCTTTTTACCTGTGTTGATTTTATAACAAGACAGCTCACTGAGAAATCCAAACAATAATAGTACAACGTGCAAGTTAGTCATGAACAGGTAATGATAGATAAAGTAACAGGTTATCTGCATACAAAGCAAGCTTTAACTATTGCTGAGCTAGCTGAATCTAGCTTTGTTTGTATAACTTGAGCATTAATCCAGGCATTCTTTAAAGTATTCAATTGTATTTATTATTGCTTGGTAGTAACTTGATTAAAGTGTAGCTATCATTCTAAGTCTTTTGGATTAAGCACTTGGGCTTCAGACCAGTTGTTTTACATTAGGAAGGTTTGTGGCCCGCACTGTGGTGGCAGGACAGGTAGCTTACATCCTTCTAAGTTGGGAACTGCTGATTGAGGGCTCAGTGTCTGTTATTCTAAAAGTGTATTAGTTCTCGTTTAAGCACTTGGGCTTCAGGCCAGTTATTTTACATTAAGAAGGTTAGTGGTCTGCACTCTTGTAGGAGGAGAGGCTGGACTCTGCCCTTCTGAGCTGGGAATTTCTGGTTAAAGGCTTATAGTGCCTGCATATTTGAACTGTTTCTTACTGAAATTGGTACACCTTGTTTGCTGTAGAATAGACTAGATCCAGGCCTGAATCTAGCTTTGTTTGTATGCTTGTTGTTTGTTTGCCTGTTATTTCCCTGAAACGCTAATTCCACCTAAAATGCTGCTATTCAGCACTTCTGTGGATCCCTAGTGATATCTGCATTGCTTACTATACTTATTTCCTTGTTTCACTTGAAAGAAAGTTACTGTTTGTCGTTTTTGCATTTAAGTTACCTGTAACACATTGCATTTAAGTTACCTGGCACTTGCTCACTAAAGCAATTATATAAATCAGCACTACAAAATTAAAAGCACTACACCCTCACAAACTCCCCTTGAGTACCTTGTTCCCCATTGGCCCTTTTTTTCAATTATAAAGGAATTCCCAATACTATTCTAGCATGTCCAAAGGTCAGTTGTCAATCTCCTCTCCGGTCCAGCTGGTGAATCTGGGAATCTTGAGGCAATGTTACAACTGCCTCATGTACACAGACAACCCTCTCCTCCTCCCAACAAATTCCAACACATGTGAGAGATGCAACCATATAGCCAAACTGGAGGCTAAGCTCTCTCAACTCAGTACTAGCATAACCAGTCGGGAGGAAAAGGAAACCACACTCACTGCAATTCCAGTCTCACATAGACCTACCACGACAGCAAACTAAACACATAAACACACAAAAACATACTCGGAGGCTCTAAATAGAAATCTGCCTAAGCAGCAGAGACCTCCAAAGCAGACACCCAAGCAACCGCTACCCCAAAACAAAACACGTGCAACACATAGCTCACAAAGCCAGTGTGCTGAACAGCCCTTAAGGCTAAACAACACACCTGATACACTTGTAATAGGTGACTCTATCATCAGGCACACTGACGTCCCGCTCACCAGGCTGAACAAGGAGAAGGTCATGGTGAGCTGCCTGTCGGGCGCTAGGATCCGCCACATAACATAAGCACTCAGGTCACTCCAAGGCAAGTACAAATATGACTCAGTCATTGCCCATGCTGGTGTGAATAACCTGAGGCGTACCTCCCTGGACTACATGAAAAGAGACATAGAGGAGCTCTCTGAGCATGTAGCCCAGGCCGGTATGACCCTGACCTTGAGTAGCATCTTACCCTCACCAAGAATGATGCCACAATATGAAGACAAGATGATCAATTTCAACAATTGGCTTAAGTATTGGTGTCATTCAAAGGGGATCCAATGCCTGTCAACCTGGGATGACATGCTCGACAAGCCACAATGCTTCACTAGGGATGGCTTGCACCTGTCACCCCTGGGCTTTCGGATATTGGCAAAGGCTCTTGCTACCCCCATGGTGCCTTTTTTAGGCAAGGCTGAAAAGACAAACCTACCTCCATAGGTATCACAAGGGATAAGAAACTAAGAGTAATGCTAGTCAACGCCAGAAGTCTAAACCTCAAGATGCATACACTCGAAACTCTCCTTAGCATGGAGAACATTGATATCTGAGCAGTAACAGAAACCTGGTTCAAGGCTCCCAAGAGCACCCCAGCACTACCAGGTTATACCTCATACCATGCTTTTCGGCCCCAAAACTTGGACCGAACCCCAAAAGGAGGGGGAGTATCAATATTCGTCAAAGATACCCACACCTCCAGGTTGGTGGCACAGCACGAAGCATCAGAGACTATCCATGTGCAACTAACAGTTGGTAAAACTGCCTTCCAGTTTATGGCCTGCTACAGACCACCCTCCCAAACCCAGGAATCCCACTCGGCCTTCCTGAGAACACTGGAAAATATGAGGGTCTCTCCAAACACCATTATATTGGGTGACTTCAACTACCCAAACATAGACTGGGAGCATTACTCTAGCTCCAACACCCTAGCCCAAAGGTTCCTAGAATTTATAAACTCAAATGCTATGGAACAACTTGTTACCACTCCCACAAGAGGGGAAAACATACTGGACCTGATCATCACCAACATGGGGACTCTATGCTCCAGACCAGAAGTGTATCCCTCACTGGTAAGATCAGACCATAAACTAATCTCACTGGATATTCACATCCCGACCCCACCCCCTGCCCAGAAAACCACAGTGAAAAACTTCTCTAAAGCAAATTTCACACTCCTCAAAACCAAGGTGGAATCCTTCAAAGCCCCCAGGCCTGTGGAAAATACGGCCCAGACCGCAGAATCCTTTATAAACGCATTCTATGAAAACCTTCAGGAATGCATGGATCATGCAATCTCAAATAAAACCAAGACCCAATCCTCCAAAGGCAGATGTCCTGTCTGGTGGACCCCAGCCATAAACAAACTATACAATAGAAGGAGGAAGCTACTACATGATAGAGCAAAATCCCAAAAATGGAAGGCATCTCTGATCAGTATTAGCAAAAAACTACGGGCACTCATAAAATTGTCTAAGGCCAGCTTCGAGAGAAAAGTTGCACAGGACACTAAGGATAATCACAAGGCTTTCTTTAGTTATGTTAGGAACCTGGGTGGGAATTCCCAGATATGCTCAGAATTAGTCCAAAATGACAAAAAATACACCAAACCCACAGACATTGCCAACATCCTAGCTGACAGGTTCAGCGCAAACCCCCCCTTCCCACCAAAAGGGAAATATCTATTCCAGCAGAGTGCTGCCTCCCTGATATCTCAGATGCTCAGGTAAGAGCCACCCTCTCCAAAGCAAAAAACACAGCATCAATGCGACCAGATGGTGTCCCGGGCTGCGTCCTACATGAACTCCAAGAAGAGCTAAACCCAAACATAAAACTACTGTTCAATCTCAGCCTTACTACAGGATATGTACCCAAAGAGTGGCGTACAGCAACAGTGGTCCCTCTCCACAAAGGTGGTGCCTCAACGGATCCTGGAAACTATCGCCCCATAAGCCTGATTAGCTTGGTCTGCAAAGCTATGGAAAGGATCATCATGGACCTCATAAAAAAAGATACTGGGGACCTACAGACCCTGGATCCTACCCAGTTCGGCTTTGTTAAGGGCAGATCCAGCCTCTTAAACCTGGTCGATTTCTTTGAAACAGTCACCAAGGCCATTGACGAGGGGAAGGTGGTCCACACAGCCTACCTGGACCTCGCAAAAGCCTTTGATACAATACCCCACTTGGGCATTATAGATAATCTCACCAGCTTAAATATAAACCCCTATGTCACTAGATTGGTTGCAAACTGGCTCAAGGACAGAACCCACATGGTTAGAATTGCTGGAGCCATGTCAGACTCCAAACTAGTTACAAGTGGCGTCCCACAAGGCTCAGTCCTGGGACCTCTCTTGTTCGGTATATATTTCTCAGAGGTACAGGCCAACACGGAAGGACTGTGGCTGACCAAGTTCACAGATGACTGCAAACTGGGCGCCATAATTGTCTCTCCAGCCAACACAAGCATTCTCCAAAAGGGCCTCATAGAAACAGACAACTGGTGCCAGAGCCATGGCCTTAAGCTAAATGCCAAAAAATTTATAGTCATCCCCTCTGGCAAAAACAAAGTGCCCACAAATTACCACATAGGTGGTAATCCATTAAGTATGGAAGAAGTAATTAGGGACCTGGTGACCCAAGTTGATAGCAATCTCTCATTTGACAACTACGTGGCCAAAGTGGTTAGAAAAACATTTTATATAGCCCACCTAATCATGAAGGGATTCACATCTAGGTCATCATGCCTCTTTACTCATCCCTCATCAGGCCCATAATTGAGTACAATGCCCCTTTTGGGATGTACCTTACCAGACACCTGCAGCAACTGGAAAGACCCCAAAAGTATCTCACCAAGAGGATCAAAGGGCTCAAACAGATGCCATATGCTGCCCGGTTAAAGAAACCCCAGCTCTACTCAGTGGCATACCGCCTGCTCAGAGGTGATCTGTGCCTGATATATAAAGCCATGTCCAACCTGGAATTAATGGACATGCTGCACCTCAGAAAATCCAAATCCCATCGAGCTACACGCTTGAGAGAATTGAACCTCAGCACTGAAATAATTAGGACATGCTGGAGGGACAGATTCATAACCCAGAGGCTCCCTTCACTCTGGAATAAAATCCCAGTCCAGGTTAGGCAGAGTCCCTCATTGACTCTCTTCAAGAGGAATCTTGATGAGTGGATGGGAGATCATAGGTTTACCCCGGGTATCACTTCTGTGTCACTGTTAGACAGAGGCACAGTATACTAACCTCGAAAAAGGGCATAGCAAAATTCATTTAAAATGGGTGGCGAAAGCCAAACACACTCTGGCTAGGCTTATAAATGCCCTAGGGCAGATAGCCTAGTATGAACCTATGAACCTATGAACCTATGATTTAGTTGTAACCTCAAATGAGAGAAATTCAAATTCTTAACTGCCAAATCTACTTTATATTGAAAATACTTGTTTTCCCTTATTTGATGCAGCTGCACTTATGCCCACTGGGATATCCCCAGATACCATGTTCTGAGTCTAGACACCTCCTGGTGCAACCTGTTATACAAAGTAGATCACGTAGCATAAACCTTATCTTCATATCCTCAAATGTAACAGATCAAAGATTTCTTAAAATGTTTTCTCTGTTGACAAATCCAACTATTCTACAAAGCAGATGATCCATTCCCTGAGTCAGAAATGAACTTATTAACTGTTCAAATACCCCCCCCTTGCAAATAAATGAGTTGGTTCTCACCACTGGACCATGATCTGACAACATTGCTGGGAGGAGTTTTGACACCTGAACCATATAGTGATGATTTCTGTGTACTAAAATTCTACTGGTCCTTGAATATGAGTGATAACAAAATGAAAAATAATGAGGGCTGAGAGTGAGAATCAGGATGAAAAATATCAATCATTCCAATCCTCAGTAAAAAGAAAAATATTTTACAAATTGCCCAAGGGGGAGGAATTGGATAGATCTTGGTCCCTTTGCAACTCTACCCTTGTAAAAATGAAATTCCAGTCTTCTCTCCAAAAGGAAATACCAACCATAAGGCTCACTCATTCCCTAAGGACCAAAGTCATTTCCCCATTAGTCTCTGGAAGAATATAATAATTAATTAAATCAAAAAGATTCCCATCTAGAAAGCCCTTGACCATAACATAATGGCCCAGTTTATTCAAACAGGTATCCGGTATTTTAAATGTTACATGCCTCCTTATTAACATTACCACTCCATGCCTTCTGCCATCAGGATAGGGGCATACTCCAAACAGAAGCTATCACAACTTTTTCAGTTTAAGATGTTCATCAGGATTCAGGTGGGTCTCCTGAAAAATTAAAGTGCAAGTTAAGTTTCCCAAGAGGCACTTCAGTCCTGTCTCAGTTCTATGGCTTTGTCAACCCATTTCCATTCCAAGACAATAAATTCTGTGACATAACCAAAGCCCATCTTGGCATTGTTCTTGAGCACCTGTTCCTTCTGTAAGGAGGTTGATACTGTGTTTAAAAAATGTAAACAATATGAAATCCAATAAACATAGTAAAACAAACAGCCACAGGAAAAGCTTAACAACAAACAGTACTGCAACTGAATTGGGTAAATTACTCAGAAAACACCCCTAACAATATACTGTGTCATTCAATTACTACTTCCAAGGAGGAGGCTGAAAGCCTCAGGGGAATCAAAGAAAATGTGCACTACCAAAAGGGGTGCAGTATAAATGGAGCCCTACATTCCAAACTCTCTCCTTGCACTGTCTCCAATCCCAACAGCAGGAGTATAACCAAACATCTCTTTCCTTGTTTAACGACAGACATTTAAAAGCACATCAGCTCACACCATAAAAAAGTCTAACACAACTGAATTAGTTTACATCACCTCCACCCAAAATAAAAAATAACTATCTTAGCAAATGTGCCAAACAGGTTTATAAAAGGTATACTGAAGCAAACAACCATGTGCACATGGCCAGTTCCCCACTGCCAATTAATTTCCCCTCCTTTCCAAATTGCCTAAAATGGGGAGTGGGATTCATAGGTTCATAGATTAGTACTAGGCTAAATGATCTTGTGACCCATTTTGAGCATAGCCAATTAACCCATGTGAAAATCAAACCCCGTATCTTGTGTCTTTAAGGTAAACACTTTAACCATTATACCAACCTCCCACCCCCAATTATGTCAACCTCCCACCCCATCTTCAATGGTGCAAGAGTGCTCTAATACATGGTCAATGTATAAGACAAAATAAATAAATAAATAAATAACTAAAACGCAAGTTGTGCTTAAACATTTCCACTTCCAGGTATTAATCTCTGAAGAAACAGTCCCTGAGCACTGATCAAGCTATTAAAATGCATATTTTCAGACCCAGAGATCCTGGTATTCAGAACAGTTCTGGGAGCCTCTGCTGTCATTCTTCTGTGATCCTGTGATCCTGCAGACATTTTCTAAAGAGTGGAAAAGGTTCTGCAAAGCAGCTCTGAAGAACCACCATCACTCTGACTGCACTTAGTAGCTGGATTGAGGGATAAAATAGAGTTCTATACTGCACTTCTTCTGAGGAAAGAAAAGAATTCCCTCTGTGGTTACTCAAAATGTGGCAGAATATAAAGGTTTAAACTTAAGGTAGTGCAGTCTCCTCAATTTGCAAATTTGTGTGAATGTTGTTCTTTCCCTGTGAGTTTCTGCCCAGCAGTTACTGTCTAAGAATATTCTTGCTCCCTTTACTGACAGCACCTTCCTTGGTGTCCTTATCAAAGAAAGACGTTTTCTTTGAGGTAATAAGATAACAAACATTCCGACAGAAATTGGTCACTTTACGGTGAACCGGTGATGCAAACACCTGATGCGTCCTCTCCACCACAATCTGATCTAAAGAAAGCCCCAGCTTTCTTCCTTGTTATTTTGAAAACAAAAAGGTAATCTAGAAGGTTCAAGTCAACTCTGGTAGTCCATCTGTGACCCAGAGGGTGATGGGACTAACAAGAAACTGAGTACAAAGGATTAGTCCTCATAAAAATCACTTTAAATAGCAGCTCTAGAAGACTCTTTCTCTGATATCCTCCCTCTGGCAGGAATAATGATGCCTTATTGAAGTTTCAAGTAGTTTATTCAGTTAAGTAGATAAATGGGTAAGTGCTCTTGTTCTAAAATCATTAACACTGATATCTAAAGTGATTTTTATCTAGACTAATCATGTGTACTCTGTTCCTTGTTATTTTCAGGGATACTAAGACTTCTTAAATTCTTGTGGCATGCCCTAAGCTCCATATCTATGAGTCAAGGCTTGAGTAACTCAGTTTTAATCTCACCTCTCAATCTCAAGTCTCAGGTGCTTAAGCTGGAAAGCATCATCTACCCCCCCAGTAGTCTGAGTGACAACTGAGCACCCCTACATTTCAGGCAGTCTCTTCTTCAATTGCTGTATGTAAATGGATTTAAATGAGTTAATCTTAAACAAGCCACACATTATCATGTCCAGAGAAACAGTTTCAGAAGGAGATGTAGGTTCCATAGTTTCTTCAGCAGAACAATGTCCCCTGTCACTACCGGTGAAAGTATGTTGCAGTTCCAAACTGGCCTAACATTGTGGCAGGATCGACTGCTGAAAATATTTCTTCTTTACATTATAGTGCCTCTTATTCATATGAAAAATAATCAGTTTAGCTCATTCCCTCCAACTGAGTGCTATTTAGTTTGTACTTAACTCCAAATGGACATGGCCTGAGCCTTTTAAAAATGAAGTTAAATTCTCACGGTTCAAACAAATGGTCATATCTATAGAGCCCTAAGTGTTACTAAAAACTGTAAATGGCAAACTATTCAGCACAAGTAATCCTTACAATGGCTGCATTCATGCAATTCTACATCTTAAACTGGATTTTATAAGCCACAAGAACCACATTAAGTATGAATTTTGTAAAGCTGAATAAACAGCTCAGGATATCTCAGTAACCCAAAGCAACACACACTGCCAGCAGCATTTTCTTCCTACAGATGTGAGCAGTCATGTAAGGCTAAGCAGTTCTCTCTGTGTGCCTTAATTGTTGAGATATTTACAGAAATAAGAAAATCGTTACAATACAGATAAATAATATACAAGTAATTTTCAATATCTAATTATCTGCACTAAAGAGAAGCAAATATCAATGCAGTTGTGATTGCAATCATGTATGCTTTAAGAAAAACTCTTCTCATACCTTGCATGAATCATGGTTTTAGACTTATTAATGCAAATATGAACAAGAAATATTTGGCATCAAAAGAATGTAACTGCAGAAACACCTGGAGGCATCACTAGGATGTAGTGAGTTAATGAAATGATCACCAGGTGCAATATAATTCAGAAGCTCAAATTCAAAGGGAAATATAAAGACTTTTAGCTTGGGAAAAGGAGCAGTGAAAATCATGTGCTGCCATTTTCCTATTTGCACCAGAAGCCCTGGATATTTGTTATTGGTACAGTTTGCTACAGGCAGGAATATTCACTTTCTATGACCTAAGGTAAACTTAGGATCAGTGACATATATTCTGAAGGGAACTGAATATATAATTTCCTGCATGCTCCCCCTCCACACACACACACAGTTATAAATCATGTTTTTTTTTCCAGTGCAGGACACAGAGATTAGCATTGCTGCCTCACAGTTCTTGGTCCTTTCAGTCTGGTTCTTGACTAGAATGCCTTGCCTGCAGAGTTTGTACATCTTTCTTGTATGGCGTGGGTTTTCTCTGGATATTCCAGTTTCCTGCCACATCTCGAATGTATGCTGTAGGCAAATGGCAGGCCTCAAAACTGCCTGTTGGTGTGTGTGTGTGTGTGTGTGTGTGTGTGTGTGTGTGTGTGTGTGTGTGTGTGTGTGTGTGTGTGTGTGTGTGTGTACACTGTGTGAAAGTACATGTGCTGTGTGTCTGTTTGATGTCCTGTTCAGTTCCTCTGTCAAGCACCCAGTGAATGATGGGATAGGACCTACCTCCCCTGTGACCCTGAAATGGATTAAATGTGCAAGTGAGGAATGAATTAGTATTATTTATTTTTAAGTTTCTGATGTGGAAGAGAGTGTTGATTGTGGTTGGTGTTTTGAATCTGGCATTTTACTGATAGCACTGTTAATATGTTTCCAGTAAACTGCTTGTATTCAGTAACTTGTGCAGGGAATACGGATTCGACCAGTAATTGTATAACTTAACGAGTTCCTTTTTCATGATGAACAATAGTAGTTTTTGCATCTGAAGGTGTGATGCAATATGTTTTGGTTGTGCAGAGTAATACCCCCTCCAAAACATTTGTCTGTAAACCATGGCAAACGTGTTGCTTGCCTGTCTACATCTATGAGTCATTGTCTTCTGCTACTCACCTGGGCTGAGCTTTTCCACAGGTTCAAGTCACGACACCCTGACAAGGACATCACTGCAAGTTCTGCCAGGGTGCAATAGCATACCCTCTAACAGATTATCAATATCTCAAAAAATCCGGTTCCTGAGAAGGGAAAAGAAGTATTATATCAATGCACTGTGAACGTGTTTTGTTAAACAAGTCTAAACTATCATGTTTCTATCAATAAAATGCCCAGTTTCATTTCAAAGTTTCTTAACTGCCTCACCTCCTATGAATACTAGAAGCCTGTGTGCCTATTCAAAATTCTTGATTCCATGAGCCCCCTGCCAATCTGGCTTTATTGCCTGACCAGTACTTTTACTCCTACCACCAACCTTACTTAAGTCTTTCAGTATTTTTCACTAATTTGTCATGTGTTATCATGCAATATTCCTTGCCAATAAGGATGTTCAGTTTAAATATACTCAGACATTTTGGATTAATACAAGTTTTGAATTAGCCCAATCTGTGAATTTGAAGTATAAAAGAATAATGAACCGTTTTAAAACCTTTAATTGAATAAGCAGAGGTTATGTGACACTATTTATGTGTCTGTGACCACAGACAAAAAATATATTAAATAACAAAGCAAATATTGTTGAAAAGCTTTGTACATGTATCATGCTTGGAGCTTTTCTTCCCAGGCCTCTGCTGGAAAGGGGGAACTTATGTCCATATGGGCAATCCAGGAAAAACAATGCTAATAAATAGGTTATTTTTTCAGGCAATAAACCATATAAACATAGTGTGCTTCTTTAATCATTTTGATATGTTTCAGAATTAAAGGAGTGCAGCCGAGTTGGGTATCTTGCATTTGTATTCCCTAGGATGTTAGTGTGTATTATTTACTTTTTATGTAATTGGCAATATGTGTGGGTATGTTAAGTGTCTATAAACTGTAAAACACTTACTAATTACTTGTCTTTTGTCTGTACTCACAAATAAAGATTTCAGTTTTTCAAATGGCTTTAGAACAGTGCTAGTTGCATTGAGATATCCTTAGTGCAAGTCTCAAGGCTGTAGTACTGTTTCTCTTATTTCATGGTACCTATCCTTTTAACTCATAAACGGAAGTGAAAAAGAACCAAAACAGCCTACAGGGAACTGAACCATAGCCAACAGATGTAGGTAGTGTGCTGTCTACTTAAATATGGCCTCAAATGAGTAAACATGAAATTATCAAATACACTTCCTTGTTTTGTAATTGTGTAACGGAAATTACAAATAACTCAGTCTGATGACTTTTCAATCATCTTGCACATGAAACAACACATAAACAAAAATATCAGATCTCTTCTCTGTCTTAATGTGTCAATAATTCATGTAGCTAATTCAGTAAGCTGTCCTAGTCTCTTGTCTGTACAAC
Organism: Protopterus annectens; assembly: GCF_019279795.1. Taxonomy (NCBI): domain Eukaryota; kingdom Metazoa; phylum Chordata; order Ceratodontiformes; family Protopteridae; genus Protopterus; species Protopterus annectens. Next base: position 146,720,596 of record NC_056750.1, read on the forward strand.
ATTTGCATAACTGTATGTTAGTTACTTTGACCCTGAAGAATACCCAGATACTCACCATCACCACTGCCCTCTGCTTCTTGTCTGCTAGCCATTTTAACCCATCCTGCAATCACAGACCACTTGATGTGTATGTCTACTGGACAAGCAAGTTTCCCAGTGTTTATGGTCACTTGAAGAGCAGTTTACACTTAGTAGGGATGATTCTGTTAGTAATGTGCTCCATAACAACTTAGAGTGCCCTTACAGATCCTTAGGTTAAAAACCCACATTGGCAGTCTCCAACACTTTCTGGATAACTACCGAATACTGTAGTTAACTACCAAAATTTGCCTAATGTTTCCTTTCTTCCTTTCTACCATCCTTTGATCAAACCTCCACTGGTACTATGTTGATCCCTTCATTCATTCTCCTTCCTGCCTTTTTGGCATTATCATCACACTGTATGAATGGCTCCTGACAATATCCCTGGATGCATCTTAAATAGAATGAAGTACAATTTAGCCACTCCTATAGCAACACTGTGCAGCTTCTGCTTCCATACAGGTTTTGTACCAAGTGAATGGAGAACAGCTACAGTTGTTCCCCTGCATAAAGGATGACCTTCCACAGACCCAGGCAATTATACACCCAGAAATCTGACCAGCCTCATATGCAAAGCCATGGATAGATTTATCATGGAACTAGACAATAAGGACACAGGGAACCTCTAAACACTTAATCATCAAGGGCAGGTCATGTTTATTCAACCTAATGGACTTCCTGAAAAGGTAATCAAACAATGGATGAAAGTAAAATGGCACACACCACATACCTCAACCTGGCCAAGGCTTTCAACTCAATCATCCACTCAGGCATAGTAGAAGAGCTACATCAACTAAGATTAAACCCTTATATCACCCAATGAATTGCCGACTGGCTCCCAGTTAAAAAAGGGAAGTTACCTCCATAAAGTGACCAGTCACTAGTGGAGTCCCACAGCATTCATTCTTGGGACCTCTCCTGTTTGATGTCTACTTCTCTGAAGTAAAAGCTAATACCAAAATGCTCCGGCTAACTAAGTTCACAGATGAATGCAAGCTATGAGCAGTTATGATTCTCTAAATAGCCTAGCCATCCAGTAGAAAGATTTATCCCAAACAATTAAATGGTACTAGACTTATGAACTGAAACTAAATGTCAAAAAATGCATTATAGTATCCTTTGGAACATTATCTACAATACACTACTACACTAAATATATATGTGTGTGTGTGTGTGTGTGTGTGTGTGTGTGTGTGTGTGTGTGTGTGTGTGTGTGTGTGTGTGTGTGTGTGTGTGTGTGTGTGTGTGTGTGTGTGTGTGTGTGTGTGTGTGTGTGTGTGTGTGTGTGTGTGTGTGTGTGTGTGTGTGTGTGTGTGTGTATGAGTGTGTGTGTGTGTGTGTGTGTGTGTGTGTGTGTGTGTGTGTGTGTGTGTGTGTGTGTGTGTGTGTGTGTGTGTGTGTGTGTGTATTCCTCCTCTCACCAAACCATTCTTCCCTTCCTCTTGTCCAGTCCCTTCTGATATCCAATATAAACATAGTTGAGATTTAGCCATGTAGCTATCATCTGGGCTCTCAGCTGTGCCAATCACTGCACATCAAGGTTCATCCCTCCATAAATGCAAATATGCTACATGCATGCTACTTGGCTATAGAAAATATATGATCTGCCATAACACAGTTTAGTCTTTACATAATTTATGCTTTTTTCCCAACCAAATTGCCTAATTATCCAGTGATATCCCTGGCATATCAGATTGTAATCCCCGCTACTTCATACTTAATCTTTGTTGGACCATATTGCATTACTTTGCACTGTTTTTCATTATGCAGTTGTGTTACTATGTTTTTCTAAATCATGGCCCTTGTATAAGCCCTAGATACACAGACAAATCAAACCATTTGGTTATTTGTATCAGCCACTACTTAATCAGGCGGAGGGTCATAAAATTAGTTTTTATTGTCCTCTTAACTATTTTTATTTTCTTCCTTGTAAATAAACATTAATTTGATACCAAGAATCTGATTCCAGAGACTGTTTTTGTTGCTTAAAGCACAACAAATTTTTATACTGGTGGATCCAATGGGCATGAGTACAGTTCAAGCTACCTTAAAATGAAAACGTTTCGCCTGAGGTGTCATTCCTCACCCCAGAAAGGACCACAAACCTTACTGAACAAAATGCGTCATCTTAAATTGGTAATTACTGAGTGTTGAACTGACCTGAATTATTGACTTTTCCCAACTTTGGTGGTAACATATATGAGAATCACAGAAACCCTTGTGCCCATGTGGGAATTTTCTCTGACAAAGGGGACCCTCATGGCAGTATGAAGGGTTGCTCTGTGAAGCTATTTTCTGTTGGTCTGTTTTTCTGTGAAGATAAAAACTTGAGTGTACTAAAATTGTTTTGCTCTAAATGAAAAAATAACTGAGGCTTTATTGAATTTTTCTACAATGGCCAGCCACTGCCCAGCACTAGCTTGGTCACCAACAACAGATAATTAATATACTAAGTCAATCATCCACTTTGGTGGGGGCCCCAAAAACAGTACCCCTCTAAGAAACTCGAAATGGAAGTTGACATGGAAGCTTATTTTGTAGTATTTGAGAGATGTAAACAGGGACTCACTAAAAGTCAATATGGACCTGGAAGAGGCTGATGCATACAACTATCACAAACTTAAAAAAAAGAAATGTTGTTTCCCAATGGGGCTTCATCAGAGGCACAATCACTGAAATTCCACAACTAGCCATTCAGTATAGAAAGACTGATAAAATCAGACATGGCATATTTAATACATATGCTGAATTTGTAGCTGGAGGCTTGCATAAATAATATAATTAACACCAAAGTAACCCTAGCTGTAGATACATTGGCACTCTCAAGTAACTTAAGATAATTATAATTTCAGAGTAAACCAAAGCCTTTGAACAGCTAGATCTTCTGGTGGAAACCACAAGTCAGACTTGCATTCACCAAACGTTCGCTTAAGTATGTTTTTTGCAGCTGACAAAAAAACTTGTTAAAGACATTGGTTGCTTATTTCAAATGTTCTGTAAAAAATGCACATAGAAAAAACTGCATCTTTACTAATAACTATACTGTATTTATAAAAAACTGTCAAGACTATCCAAGAAGCTCTACCTGAGAACATGCCTATGGAATGTGACAATACAGGACTTTTGACGTGTAGAACTATACAGTCTGCTTTTTGTTACTGTGTTGGTTCTAAATTCATTACATGTACTGTTGCAATGGATGGAAGAGAGATGTAACAACTGCTGGCATGAGATCTACATTAGTTAGCTCACAATATCTTGTAAGCATTAAACTAGTAAACAGAAACCTGATGTAATACGTGTACATGGAGAAATAAATAAGTATTTCATAGCAAAGGAAGATATACAAGCCTTTCCAGGCAAAGTTCTATAAGTTAACACATGATGTGATAATTGGCCAAGACTTCCCCAATTCAAAGAGCTATAGAAAATATAGGGAGACACTCAACTGGATGGATTGACAGAAGTACATAGCCCCAGTAAAGAAAAGGGTATAGGACTGGAGGAAACAAAAGAGACTGAGATTTCGCTCTCGGTGTAAAACGTAGATAAATGTAAACTTCTGTCTTCTTAAAAGTCTCCTATAATATAATATAATAAGTCAGTGTGGATACTGACAGTGAAGGGTCCTTTGTTGAGAATACACTAGGGGAAGAAGGTATAGAAATAGGAAAAGACAGAGCAATCTCATGTGGAAGAAAAATGGATAGAAACACTAGAACAAAGTTTTAAACAACTAAAAAAACAGCACAAAATGTAAAATAAGTAAATCATGACTCCATATAGAGTCAAGCTTTTCTTAAGCTTCTCCCTGCTTCACTGACATCTAGCTTTAGAGAGGTTTCTGAAGAGCAGTCACTAGGGAACTGTGGGTTAGGATAAAGGCAGTATAGAAGTTGTCTCTGACAGCTGGAAAAGGAGTAGGAATTATTTTGTGAAAAAAGAAAAATTAATGGAATTATCCTTGTTTATATGGCAGAGTGTCAGATATATACAAACATACACACACACACATATATATATATATATATATATATATATATATATATATATATATATATATATATATATAACGAGAGAGAGAGAGTTACACATGCACACTGTTCACCATGTAACAGAACCCTGCTCAGATCATTGAGATGCAGCTTACTTGGCAGAATGCAGTTTGGTTGCATTGACATACTGACCAAAAGTTACAACTTAGCAGCTAATCCCTTAATCATTTTTCACTTTTCCTGAACTAGAATGACTTCAAAATTGATTGCATTACTCAAATGCAATTCATGGCACAGAGTTCCCTGTATGGGGGTACAGTGGAAAGGTTAGATCCACACAGAAAGAAATTGTAACCATTATGCTGTCTGACATGTTTTTCAGACAGATGGGACTGTTTTAAATCTACGAAGGCTAGATCCCTGTTACACATGCTCTTTACCTTTATCAGTAAACAGCTGCACTATATATCTCATAAGAGTGCAGTTTTCTGCTGGCATATCTCTACTGGTTAGGCTTGTTTAGTGGACAAGTATCTCGTGTGAAGCTTTACAGCAGTAGCACCATCATCAAGGTACACTGTGTAGTCTGCATTGTTGGTCACTGCTGCTGCTGTGTGTGTGTTTAGTGCAACTAACTGGATTTGCAGTCCTACAAGTGAAATTGCCTCTTGGTCAAGACACACATCATTCCAGGGCTACATGACCTTGTGCCAAAGTGAAATGCAGTGCCTACTGGGATATCCTGATGTTAATCTTCTTAATCGGTTTCATCTTTTGTCATATGATTTATGGAGAGATGCCTCCTCTCCCTGTGTTATTTTGTTTATTCACGCACAACAGCAAAGCATGTTCCTTGTACATTGTCAGCATAATTTATTTGAGCTGAGGTGCTTAGTGAACATCAAACCACTAGCAGATATAGTGCCGTTACTGTTCAGTATCAGGTCAACTTAAGTAAACCACAGTTGCTTTGTCATGAGAATTTTTAATAAAGTTGTGCTACTGTACCCTGCTTGATGTAATTCACTTATTATTACTGTGTCATATACAACAGTTATTTATTTTCTATCTCTCTAAAGTTGTGCTAATGTACCCTGCTTGATGTAATTCACTTATTATTACTGTGTCATATACAACAGTTATTTATTTTCTATCTCTCTAAAGTTGTGCTAATGTACCCTGCTTGATGTAATTCACTTATTATTACTGTGTCATATACAACAGTTATTTATTTTCTATCTCTTATGTCAAATCCCGCAATTACAGCTACACAAACAACACCAACAACTACAACAATGAGTACAGCAACAACAGCAGTGATATCAACAACAGCAACAACAACAACAACAACTTCAACAGCAGTGATATCAACAACAGCAACAACAACAACAACTTCAAGCGCTACACCCACTCCAACACGGACAACACAGACAACATTGAGGGAAACCAGTAAGTGCTTTCATAGCAATTGCTACTCATACCGTGATAGTTATGTTATGAAAAACTTGTTACTCCTCTGCCCAGATCTTTTGTGACTCAAGAATTCTTAGAACAATTATAAACTTTAGACAGAAAGCTTTATTAGTATGAAGAAACTATGGAAATACTTCTATTCCGTTATCTAAGTATTTCAATGTGAACTTCTCTACCCCTTACTGTGTTCAGTGTATATTATTGTCCTGAATGTAAAATGTCAGGGACTGGAGCACAGTATCAAGCTCGGAAAGGACTGGAAAGAAAAATTGCAACGATGATTGTTTACTGTTTGCCAATTAATGCACACAACGGTAATGTAACCTTTGTGAACCTTTCACAATGTCTTTGTGTTATTTTGCTTCTTTTCATTTTATAAATCTGTTTTCTGTATTTCAGGTATGCAAACTTAACTGATACCCAAAACATAACCTGTAATAATGACCATAGTGCCAACGATAACTGCAACTTACATATTTTAAATAAAAGTATTTACTGAATTATTCCTTGTGGACTAAAAATCAAAGAAATTGTTCTAATGACTTTCATTTGACAGCTCAAAGCATGTTCTATTGTTTAACAAGAAGCAGGCATCCCCTGACCCAATACTGATGGACCTACTGCACATCAACAAATCAAATGGCATCAAACATAGTTGGCCTAGTGACCTAAACATCTTCTGAAACAATAACAGAACAGTTTACAAGGACAGGTATATCTTGCAGAGGATTTCACCACTCTGGAACTGACTCCCCATCCATGTTAAACAAAGCTCATCCCTGTCCATTCAAGCACAAGTAAGATCGATGCAGTAATAGTAATACCACCTACTTTAGATTCTGCTGTAGTTAACTGTCCTATGTTACAGTGACGGCTCACCCAGGACAAGCTGGATCATCATCATCATCGTCATCTTCTTTTTCCTGTTAGGGATCGCCACAGTGGATCATCTGTTTCTGTTTCTTCCTGTCCACTGTATCTTGATCTATCACACCATCCACCTGCATGTCCTCTCTCACCACATCCATAAACCTTATCTTAGGCCTTCCTCTTTTCCTGTTACCTGGTAGCTTCATCCTTGGCATCATTTTCCCAATATACTCAATATACTCTGCATCCCTCCTCAGCACATGTCCAAACCAACGTAATCTTGCCTCTCTGGCTTTGTCTCCAAACCTTCCAACCTGGGCTGACCCTCTAATATACTTATTCCTAATCCTGTCCACCCTTTTCACACCTAGTGCAAATCTTAACATCTTTAATTCTGCCACATCCAGCTCAAACTCCTGCCTTTTTGTCAATATCACTGTCTCCAACCCATATAACATAGCTGGTCTCTATCCTCTTGTAGACCTTCCCTTTCACTCTTACTGGTACTCGTCTGTCACAAATCACTCCTGACACTCTTCTGCACCCAATCCATCCTGCCTGTACTCTCTTCTTCACCTCTCTTCCACACTCACTATTACTCTGAACTATTGATCCCAAGTATTTAAACTCATCCACCTTCGCCACCTCTACTCTTTGCATCCTCACCATTCCTCTATCCTCCCTCTCATTCACACACATATATTCTGTCTTAGTCCTGCTGACCATCATTCCTCTTCTCTCTAGAGCATATCTCCATCTCTCCAGGGTCTCCTCCACCTGTTCCCTACTCTCACTACAGATCACAATGTCATCTGCAAACATCATAGTCCACGGGGACTCCTGTCTGATCTTGTCTGTCAACCTGTCCATCACCATTGCAAATAAGAAAGGGCTCAGAGCTGATCCTTGATGTAATCCCACCTCTACCTTAAACACATCCATCACTCCCACAGCAGACCTCATCACTGTCACACTACCCTTGTACATATCCTGTACCATTCTTACATACTTCTCTGACATTCCTGACTTCCTCATACAATACCACAACTCCTCTCTAGGCACCCTGTCATATGCTTTCTCTAAGTCTACAAAAACACACTGTAACTCCTTCTGACCTTCTCTGTACTTCTCCATCAACACTCTCAGAGCAAACATCGCATCTGTTGTGCTCTTTCCCGGCATGTAACCATACTGCTGATCACTAATCATCACATCCCTTCTTAACCTAGCTTCCACTACTCTTTCCCATAACTTCATGATGTGACTGATCAATTTAATCCCTCTGTAGTTACTACAGCTCTGCACATCACCCTTATTCTTAAAATTTGATACCAAAACACTTTTTCTGCATTCCTCAGGCATCCTCTCACTTTCCAAGATTTCTTTAAAGAATCTGGTTAAAAATGCCACTGCCATTTCACCTAAACACCTCCATGCTTCCACAGGTATGTCATCTGGACCAACAGCCTTTCCATTCTTCATCCTCTTCACAGCTATCCTTACTTTCTCCTTGCTAATCCATTGCACTTCATGATTCATTATCTCCACATCATCCAACCTTCTCTCCCTCTCATTCTCTTCATTCATCAACCCCTCAAAGTACTCTTTCTATCTGCTCAACATACACTCCTCACTTGTGAGTATGTTTCTCTCATTATCCTTTATCGCCTTTACCTGCTGCACATCTTTCCTAGCTCGGTACCTCTGTCTAGCCATTCGGTACAGGTCCTTTTCTCCCTCCTTAGTGTCCAACCTTTCATACAACTCTTCATATGCCTTATCCTTAGCCTTCACCACCTCTCTCTTTGCCATGCACCTCATCTCCTTATACTCCTGTCTACTTTCTTCATCTCTCTGACAATCTCACTTCTTCTTTGCCAACCTCTTTCTCTGTATAATCTCCTGTACTTCCTCATTCCACCACCATGTCTCCTTGTCATTCTTCCTCTGTCCAGATGTCATACCAAGCACCTTTCTAGCCATCTCCCTTACTAGCTCTGCTGTAGTTACCCAGCTATTTGGTAACTCTTCACTGCCACCCAATGCCTGTCTTAACTCATCCCTGAACTCCACCTCACAATTACCCTTTTTCAATTTCCACCATTTGATCCTTGGTGCTGCCCTCACACTCCTCCTCCTCTTCTTGATCACCAACGTCCTCCTACAAACCACCATCCTATGCTGCTTAACTACACTTTCTCCGGTCACCACTTTACAGTCTCCAATCTCCTTTAAACTGGCCCTTCTACATAAGATATAATCAACCTGTGCGCATCTTCCTCCACTCTTGTATGTCACCCTATGCTCCTCCCTCTTGTTAAAATACATATTCACCACAGCCATGTCCATCCTTTTCGCAAAATCCACTACCATCTGACCTTCTGCATTTCTTTGTTTAATACCATACCTACCCATCACTTCCTCATCCCCTCCGTTCCCTTCATCAACATGCCCATTGAAATCTGCTCCAATCACCACTCTCTCACCCTTGGGTACAGTCAACACCACTTCATCCAACTCACTCCAAAATTTTTCTTTCTCATCCATCGCACACCCAACTTGTGGAGCATATGCACTAACAACATTCATCATTACACCCTCAATTTCCAGCTTCATAAACATCACACTATCCAACACTCTTTTCACCTCCAAAACACTCTTAGCATACTGTTCCTTCAGGATAACTCCTACGCCATTTCTTCTTCCATCCACACCATGATAAAACAATTTGAACCCACCTCCGATACACCTAGCCTTGCTCCTCTTCCATCTGGTCTCTTGCACATACAATATACCAACCTTCCTTCTGTCCATCATAACAGCTAGCTCTTTCCCTATACCAGTCATGCTGCCAACATTTAAAGTTCTGACCCTCACTACCACAGTCCTAGCCTTTCTCCTCTATTCCTGCCTTCAGCCATGCCTTCTGCCTCTTCTTCTCCTTCATTAATCTTGACTGAGCACTGCAGGTATGCCTAGATGCTTGTATTTGTTTGAACATATTTTTTAGTGTCAAATTACTGCTTAAGGTTTTTAATTTAACTGAGTGACTGTAGTGTTATTAGGCTGTGTTACCTATTTCCCTTCCACTCCTTTCTTATAGTGCACCAATTATAAATACTACCAACAATAGCTGCAACTTACATATTTTAAATAAAAGTATTTACTGAATTATTCCTTGTGGACTAAAAATCAAAGAAATAGTTCTAATGACTTTCATTTGACAGCTCAAAGCATGTTCTATTGTTTAACAAGAAGCAGGCATCCCCTGAACCAATACTGATGGACCTACTGCACATCAACAAATCAAATGGCATCAAACATAGTTGGCCTAGTGACCTAAACATCTTCTGCAACAATAACAGAACAGTTTACAAGGACAGGTATATCTTGCAGAGGATTTCACCACTCTGGAACTGACTCCCCATCCATGTTAAACAAAGCTCATCCCTGTCCATTCAAGCACAAGTAGGATCGATGCAGTAATAGTAATACCACCTACTTTAGATTCTGCTGTAGTTAACTGTCCTATGTTACAGTGATGGCTCACCCAGGACAAGCTGGATCATCATCATCATCATCATCATCTTCTTTTTCCTGTTAGGGATCGCCACAGTGGATCATCTGTTTCCATTTCTTCCTGTCCACTGCATCTTGATCTGTCACACCATCCACCTGCATGTCCTCTCTCACCACATCCATAAACCTTATCTTAGGCCTTCCTCTTTTCCTGTTACCTGGTAGCTTCATCCTTGGCATCATTTTCCCAATATACTCAATATACTCTGCATCCCTCCTCAGCACATGTCCAAACCAATGTAATCTTGCCTCTCTGGCTTTGTCTCCAAACCTTCCAACCTGGGCTGACCCTCTAATATACTTATTCCTAATCCTGTCCACCCTTGTCACACCCAGTGCAAATCTTAACATCTTTAATTCTGCCACATCCAGCTCAAACTCCTGCCTTTTTGTCAATACCACTGTCTCCAACCCATATAACATAGCTGGTCTCTATCCTCTTGTAGACCTTCCCTTTCACTCTTACTGGTACTAGTCTGTCACAAATCACTCCTGGCACTCTTTTCCACCCACTCCATCCTGCCGGTACTCTCTTCTCCACCCACTCCATCCTGCCTGTACTCTCTTCTTCACCACTCTTCCACACTCACTGTTACTCTGAACTATTGATCCCAAGAATTTAAACTCATCCACCTTTGCCACCTCTACTCCTTGCATCCTCACCATTCCTCTATCCTCCCTCTCATTCACACACATATATTCTGTCTTAGTCCTGCTGACCTTCATTCCTCTTCTCTCTAGAGCATATCTCCATCTCTCAAGGGTCTCCTCCACCTGTTCCCTACTCTCACTACAGATCACAATGTCATCTGCAAACATCATAGTCCACGGGGACTCCTGTCTGATCTCGTCTGTCAAGCTGTCCATCACCATTGCAAATAAGAAAGGGCTCAGAGCTGATCCTTGATGTAACCCCACCTCCACCTTAAACGCATCCATCACTCCCACCGCAGACCTCACCGCTGTCACACTACCCTCATACATATCCTGTACCACTCTTACATACTTCTCTGACATTCCTGACTTCCTCATACAGTACCACAACTCCTCTTTCTTGGATCCCTGTCAAATGCTTTCTCTAAGTCTACAAAAACACAATGTAAATTCTTCTGACCTTCTCTGTACTTCTCCATCAACACTCTCAGAGCAAACATCGCATCTGTAGTGCTTTTTTCCAGCATGTAACCATACTGCTGATCACTAATCATCATGTCCCTTCTTAACCTAGCTTCCACTACTCTTTCCCATAACTTCATGATGTGACTGATCAATTTAATCCCTCTGTAGTTACTACAACTCTGCACATCACCCTTATTCTTAAAAATCGATACCAAAACACTTTTTCTGCATTCCTCAGGTATTCTCTCACTTTCCAAGATTTCTTTAAAGAATCTGGTTAAAAACTCCACTGCCATTTCACCTAAACACCTCCATGCTTCCACAGGTATGTCATCTGGACCAACAGCCTTTCCATTCTTCATCCTCTTCATAGCTATCCTTGCTTCCTCCTTGCTAATCCATTGTACTTCATGATTCATTATCTCCACATCATCCAACCTTCTCTCCCTCTCATTCTCTTCATTCATCAGCCCCTCAAAGTACTCTTTCCATCTGCTCAACACACTCTCCTCACTTGTGAGTATGTTTCCTTCATTATCCTTTATCACCTTTACCTGCTGCACATCTTTCCTAGCTCGGTCCCTCTGTCTAGCCAATCGGTACAGGTCCTTTTCTCCCTCCTTAGTGTCCAACCTTTCATACAACTCTTCATATGCGTTATCCTTAGCCTTCGCCACCTCTCTCTTTGCCATGCACCTCATCTGCTTATACTCCTGTCTACTTTCTTCATCTCTCTGACAATCTCACTTCTTCTTTGCCAACCTCTTTCTCTCTATACTCTCCTGTACTTCCTCATTCCACCACCATGTCTCCTTGTCATTCTTCCTCTGTCCAGATGTCATACCAAGCACCTTTCTAGCCATCTCCCTTACTAGCTCTGCTGTAGTTACCCAGCTATTTGGTAACTCTTCACTGCCACCCAATGCCTGTCTTAACTCATCCCTGAACTCCACCTCACAATTACCCTTTTTCAATTTCCACCATTTGATCCTTGGTGCTGCCCTCACACTCCTCCTCCTCTTCTTGATCACCAACATCATCCTACAAACCACCATCATATGCTACTTAACTACACTTTCTCCGGTCACCACTTTAAAGTCTCCAATTTCCTTTAAACTGGCCCTTCTACATAAGATATAATCAACCTGTGTGCATCTTCCTCCACTCTTGTATGTCACCCTATGCTCCTCCCTCTTGTTAAAATACATATTCACCACAGCCATGTCCATCCTTTTCGCAAAATCCACTACCGTCTGACCTTCTGCATTCCTTTGTTTAATACCATACCTACCCATCACTTCCTCATCCCCTCCATTCCCTTCACCAACATGCCCATTGAAATCTGCTCCAATCACCACTCTCTCAAGCTTGGGTACAGTCAACACCACTTCATCCAACTCACTCCAAAATTTTTCTTTCTCATCCATCGCACACCCAACCTGTGGAGCATATGCACTAACAACATTCATCATTACACCCTCAATTTCCAGATTCATAAACATCATACTATCCAATACTCTTTTCACCTCCAAAACACTCTTAGCATACTGTTCCTTCAGGATAACTCCTACGCCATTTCTTCTTCCATCCACACCATGATAAAACAATTTGAACCCACCTCGGATACACCTAGCCTTGCTCCTCTTCCATCTGGTCTCTTGCACATACAATATACCAACCTTCCTCTTGTCCATCATAACAGCTAGCTCTTTCCCTATACCAGTCATGCTGCCAACATTTAAAGTTCTGACCCTCACTACCACAGTCCTAGCCTTTCTCCTCTATTCCTGCCTTCGGCCATGCCTTCTGCCTCTTCTTCTCCTTCATTAATCTTGACTGAGCACTGCAGGTATGCCTAGATGCTTGTATTTGTTTGAACATATTTTTTAGTGTCAAATTACTGCTTAAGGTTTTTAATTTAACTGAGTGATTGTAGTGTTATTAGGCTGTGTTACCTATTTCCCTTCCACTCCTTTCTTATAGTGCACCAATTATAAATACAGTCCTACCTCCTCTAGCACTCCCCTTCTCAGCTTTTCCTAATCTTTTATTTTATTTCCATTTACAGTTCTCATGTAATACAAGCACTGTGAGGCATCCCTATAGCAGTTCTCTACCTAAAGTAAAGGAGCGTTAAATTGTATGTTATTTCTTTAACCCTTCTATGATTGTAAATATCATTAGACTATATTCATGGAGTGCACACTACTGGTAACCGCCACCCCCACCTGAAATCTCTCTAAACCCAATACTTTCTAGTTTGAAATCATTGTTTTACTCAGTCTTCTCCTTCCCCAGTACAGCTGTCCATATTCCATCCATCTTAAATATAACAGAACTCCAGCACACCTCGTACAGACTACACCATATTAAACCAAACCCAAAAAATGCCCCTTCATAAGCATATATCAACATTCGTCCAGACACTAGTAACCATTGCTACCAAACTTATTATAAGTGGAGACATTCACCCGAATCCAGGCCTCCAGAATACCTCCTTACCACCCCCTCATATACAAGATATAACTGATCTAGCATGAAAAGGCTCTAAAAATACTAATCCTAAATCTAAACCGGTGAAGCATAGTCAACAAAGTTCAAAAATTACATGGCACCCTATTCCATTATAACCCTGATATTGCTGTTTATAGGAAACCTGGTTAAAAGCACACATTACCGAGAATGAAATTACACCACCTGGTTACATTATTAGAGCAGACAAGAAGGTAAACATAGCTGGAGAGTAGCTATCTTATCTAAGAGCAGTCTCACACTTTTTCCACAAAGCCTAAACATAGATAACCTCGAAAACACAGAAATCCTACCTACTAAACTTCAACTTAACCAAAACAAATTCATATCCATTATAGCTACCTATGTCTCACCTGGAAATAGCATCTCCACTATAGAGCACATCATCCAATCTATATCAAATTCCATAGCCCAAAAAGCTATCATTATGGGTGACTTTAATACAGACTGGACAACTTGTAATTCACAAACCCTAGCAAATCACTTCAGCCTCTATGGCCTCACACAACTCATTCAAGCTCCTACACAGATCGATAAAAACTTCAACCATCAGTCTATACTGGATTGGACACTAACCAACAAACCTCAGAATTATCAGATTAGTGACTGCTTGCCTGACAACCTTAGTGACCATATGTCAACCTATCTATTCAGAAAAACATCAGTACTGTCAAGCTCACCGCCTTCCGACAAATCCACAGTAAAAAAAAAAAACTTTGACCCCCCCAAGACCTAATTAATACCCTAAAAAATGTAACTGCTCTCTACTAAAAAAACTGCCCATTGATGCTGCAGTAAATTATTTCAATAGTACCTTCCTTGAAATTCTAAACAAATTGCCCCCCCCCCCAGGTCATTTCATATTAAAGCCACATACATACCATGGCTAACTAATGACACCAGAATGTTCCTTAGGAAAAGAGACAAAGCTTGGCAAACATGGCTCACCTGTAAAACCCAAATCAATCTCATCACATTCCAGCAAATTAGAAACAAGGCTAAACACCAAATCAACCTAGATAAAAATAACTTTAACTATAACCTGCAACATAAACACCAGCATAACCCCCAACAATTTTGGAATGCCATAAATGCCATTCTTCACCCAGGACATTCCACTACCCCTTCCCCCAACTTACCACACTCTCCTACCACCATTGCAGAAGAATTCAATAAATACTTCACTGAAAGTGTACTATCTCTAATTAAAAGTAATTCCACAGAACCATCACTAGCCTCCAAACCTCTCAGTATTAACTCCAACTCCTTCTCCTTTCAGCATGTTCCCACAGCTACCATTAAAAAACTACTGAAAAAGATCACATCCTCATCAATAGCAGCTGACAAGTTACCAACCAAATATTTAAAACTAGCAGCTGAAGCCATATCTTGTCCAGTGTCGATCCTTATTAACAGGTCCAGCAGAACAACATGTCCAAGCAATATGGAAAATCACACACATTGTCCCCTTACACAAAGGTGGAAATTCCACACACTGGCCAGACTAGGCTCTCTCTCTCCACTCTCTCACTCTCTAAAGATGTATCCACTCCCACATGATTCATTATCTTACCTTCCACAACATGCTGCCAACATGGTTTTAGGCCACCATCACAGTACCACAACTTCACTCCTCAGTTTCACCAGTGCCATCTCTCCACTAGAACACTACCTTACTGTACTGTGGTGGTTTCACTTTCAGAATGATAGAGTGCAATATAGGAATGCCTCCTAAATCTCAAATAATAATCCAGATAATGTTAATTCCATTAATGTTAATAATGCTATTTTCCTACATTGAGGAGATCCAAGAGACTGAGGTAATGATACAACAGGGAGGGGTACCCTCATCCTAATATGACCATTTACAGAGGCCGGGAGGGTCACAGGCCTCAACAGAGGAGGGGACAGAGGAGGGAATTTTAGGAGCAGAAATTGTTGAGCAGTGTATGGATGCGGATACCTGTAGAATTCTGCAGAATTCCACCTGTGACTTTAAGGTGCTCAATTTTTCATCTTTATGTACTGATGTAACAGATTGTGATTTGCTGGTCAGGGGTACGACTTTTGTACCTATAACTAACTATAGTATGGTCAACACTTTACTTAATTTAAAACAGTTTGTGAGGGGATTGAACTTGAACCTTTATTTTCATTCTGTTGATTTTGTGTCTGACCCTCTGTGTATATCAAGCACCTTTAACCCTCCCTCTACACCCCTCCCTGTATATTTTTGATTGAGTCTCTGAGATTGATATTAAACCAGCACAGCTCCTGATGCCAAACAGCAGGACTAAACGCCTCCCAAACACATGTATGCTTGTTCTGGAAGTCAAAGGCAAAAACAACAAGCCAACACAGTTCCTAATTCCAAGCAGCAGAACTGAACACCTCCAATAAGCACAGTCAGAGAGGTGAAACCCATCAAAGATAAACTCAGCCAGATAGCCAAACTCACTGAAACAGGTCTTTTTAAATTCCAAAGGGATAAGCAAACAAGACGCCAATAAACGAACGACTTCAATTTTATCCACATCTAGGTATGCTATTCTGTCTGTGTCAAAAGTAGAGGTAAACTTTAAGAAATGCGTGGACTTGTTGAACATCTCCACCAGGTCATTGGCCACTGAAGAGTTGCCCTTGAGGATGATACAAATGTCGTCCAAGAAACGGGTATATAAGGATACTCGTTCTAGGAAGATAGAGTTAGTAAACACAAATTCCTTCTCCCAATGGGCCATGACCAAGTTGGCCACACTTGCCCCACATGGTGAGCCCATGGGGACTCTAACTAACTGATGGAACCATCTATCATTGAAGGAGAAGTAGTTACATGTTAAAATGATGTCCAATAGTTCTTTTACCATTGAAGTTTCACTCGCTGGTGCCTGCTTTGTGGTCATTTCCAACTCAATCCATTCCACCGCTACATCATGTGGAATGGATGAGTACAGGTCAACGACATCTACGTCAGAAAGTGGTAATCAGGATTGTACGAAATGTTTTTCACCTTCCCCAAAAAGGACCATGAATCTTTAGAAATATATGATTCACTAGCCACATATTTTTTTAGAATGTGATCCACAACTTTGGCTGCTGCATATGTTACACTCCCTCTAGCACTCACCAACTGGTGCATAGGAGGGTCTCTAATGTTTTTGTGGATTTTCGGGTTCCTGAACAAAACAGGTACTCGAGGCGATGCACAGTAAATGAAGTTGAAAATTTCCTGGTCAATGGATTCATTAATAAACATGTCTTCATAATAAGACTGAACTCTTGCCAGATTTCCATTCAACTCATTCTTGGACACCTCTTGGTAAGTTTCAGAAGACAAGATTGTTGACATTCTGTTGTTATAATCATCTATGTCCATTGCAACCAGAACGCCTCCCTTGTCGGGTTGCATAATTCTGACTGAAGAGGCAAATAATTCATTAAAATCTTCCCTTTCTTCTTTGGTAATATTAAAATGCATCACAGACCTAGACTGTAGCAAATGTCGAAAATCCAGATCACACATTTGCTCAAATGCCCCCAACATAGGGTGGATAGGTAGATTGTATGTACTAGGTACATGAAAAATATTTTTTGATACTCATGGTCCCCCATCAACAAACATAAGTTTAATTTCCTGACAAACAATTTAAGATCCAAAATGGATCTGGCCACACAGGCTCTTCTAGATGGAACATAAGAAATGCCTTTAGCCGGGAAATCAACTAATGTCTGGGTAAACTTGAAATGAGAAAAATTATAAATATGCAAGTCCATCCCCGAGTTGGAAATGACTTCAAATGTGGTCTGCTCAGGGCCAGGGCACCCTACTCCACTCACATTTGATTCCTCCTTGTCCTGTATCTGAACCTGGTCTTCTGGTTCGAAGCCTGTTGGGGAGAAGAGGCTGGATCCCAAAAATTTGCCCCATCCAAACCAGAACTAGGGTTCCCCGAATGGCTTCAGAGTCACTGGCTCACGTCTTCCCTCAGAGTTGGCATATCCAACCCTCCTATCACCAGTCTCTTCCTCCGATACTGAACTACTCGGCAAAGATCCAAGGTTCATGGAAGTATTAGGGCCATTCGAAGGGGCAGGAACTCTGCCTTCTCGCCCCTTAAAGTTGCCTTGCAATTTAGGAGGTTTAGGGTAAGCTACCCCCTCTCTGTAAGCCTTGATATCTCGATCCTTCAACGATAGATGGTTCCATCAGTTAGTTGGAGTCCCCATGGGCTCACCATGTGGGGCGAGTGTGGCCAACTTGGTCATGGCCCATTGGGAGAAGGAATTTGTGTTTACTAACTCTATGACCAAGTTGGCCACACTTGCCCTACATGGTGAGCCCATCCTTATATACCCGTTTCTTTGGACGACATTTGTATTATCCTCAAGGGCGACTCTTCGGTGGCCAATGACCTGGTGGAGATGTTCAACAAGTCCACGCATTTCTTAAAGTTTACCTCTACTTTTGACACAGACAGAATAGCATACCTAGATGTGGATAAAATTGAACTTGTTCATTTATTGGCGTCTTGTTTGCTTATCCCTTTGGAATTTAAAAAGACCTGCTTCAGTGAGTTTGGCTATCTGGCTGAGTTTATCTTTGATGAGTTTCACCTCTCTGACTGTGCTTATTGGAGGTGTTCAGATCTGCTGCTTGGAATTAGGAACTGTGTTGGCTTGCTTGTTGTTTTTGCCTTTGACTTCCAGAACAAGCATACGTGTGTTTGGGAGGCGTTTAGTCCTGCTGTTTGGCATCAGGAGCTGTGCTGGTTTAGTAGCTCTCTGAGATTGATATAAGGAACATTCCTAGGAGGAAACCCTTATTGAATTTGAGTGATGCAGAAGTGGCAAGTCTCGATAAGCTTAGAAACAATCTTGATGTTAGAATTGTTAAGCCAGATAAGGGTGGGGGGATGGTGGTGATGGATGTGACAGACTATAACAATAGAATGAAACAGATGTTAAGTAGTGTACATTACAGAAGAATTTCATTAAATGAGTTGAATGGGTTATATCATAAGGTCAGGGACCAGTTGAATGACATGTTCATTGAGGGGTCCCTTACAATTGATGAGTATAATTATATGTCTGTCACCCATCCCAAAATCCCCACTATGTTTGGCTTGCCTAAGATTCACAAAAGCTTGTTGGACCCACATATGCAACCTATTTTGGATGGTTGAGTGTCGATTACCTATCCAATAGTGAAATTTGTGGACACCAAATTAAAACCACTATTGAAGGATGAGGGATTTATGTGTAAGGACTCCTGGGACTTCCTGGATAGAATCAACAATCTGGGTTATATTGAATCGGAGTGGTTTATCACCGGAGATGTCAAGGACCTCTACACGGTTATACCCCATGACATCTGATTGGAATGGGTAGGTGAATACCTGTTTTCCAAAGGTGTACCCCAGGACAGAATTAATGTTTATGAGCAGCTTATTGAACTTGTCCTAAAGAATAATTGTATTCTATTTAATAAAGAATTTTACCTTCAAACTGATGGGGTGACTATGGGTTCATGATATGGGGGTATTTTTACGAATATCATGATGACTGAATGGGAAAAGCAGTTTCTATTTCAGTCACGGTTCGTTTCCTATTGTAAGGTCTATGTCTGGAACCTAGGTGATATTTTTATTTTTTGGGATGGCCCCTTTGATTTAATTTCAGATTTTGTGATTTATATTAATGACTCCACCACATTTTTGAGGTTTACATGCGGTGGTGGTGCTGCGGTAGCGTTGTCGCCTCACAGTAAGATGTTGTCCTGTTCGATAATCAGCTAGAGTGTCTTCTGTGTGGAGACATGCGTGAATGGGTCAGGGCTGGCAACTCGGCACGTAAAAAAATCTACTGCTAATCATTAGCAGACTGGAGTTCCACTGTGGCGACCCCTAACCGGGAAAAGCCGAAAGACACAACAACAACAACAACACATACAACAGGGAGGAATGAAATACCATATTTGGATGTCAGATTAATAAACGATACCTATTTTCAGTCCTTTATTGTGGAAATTTTCAGAAAGGAGACTTACTCCAACAGCTTCCTGCACTTTAGTAGCTCACATCCTTTCAAACAGGAAAAGGGCAGTCATAAAGGGGCAATTTGTGAGAGCTGCATGGATGGTGTCTCATTTTGAATCCTTTCTAAATGAATGTGATTTGTTGAAGGCTATGTTTCTAAAGAGGGGTTATTCAGGAAGTAATGTTGGAGGTAATTAATAAGAGGGAAAGGGGGCATTTCAAAGCTATACTATCCAAGGTAGAGGATGGTGTCATCAGTGACCGGTCTGAAACGGTGGACTTAACTACTGAGGTTGTGGCAACAATGTCTAATGGTAATGAAGGTGGAGTGCCAGTGTCAACAAGTTCAGGTCAGCTTTTGTTACTTCTTATAGTGCTGACAGTCAATGTATCACAGACATTCTCTTTAAGAACTAGGCAATTTTGTTATCCTGTGAAGAAGTGAGGAAGTGTATTACCCCTGCTCTGGTTATTGTCTATAGGAAGGGTAGATGCTTGAAGAATTTAATGGAGAATTTCTGTTTCTGGAGCTTTTCTCCCCGGGCCTCTGCTGAAAACAGGATCTGTGGAACCTAGTTGGACTTTCCCGGTCAACAAATGTTAAATAAAATAAATAAATAAAATAGAATATCATGGGTGACTCTAGAGAGGGGTCTATGAAAAAGTGTGGGGCATGTAACCAGTGTGGATTTATTGAGGAGGGCTCATCAGTGACCATTAATGGGCAGGCTATTCAGTTTAAGGGTAGATTGTCATGTCAGTCGGAGAGGGTGGTATACTGTGCAATTTCTTTACAATGCCCCTGTTTTTATACAGGAAAAACTAAGAGGAACTCAGGAATCAGATTTATGAGCACGTGAGGGACATTAGGTTGAAAAATAAAACAAATGCCCTAGCAAGACATTGTTTGGAATATGAGGGACATTCATTCAAATTTACTATTATTAACATGTTGAGGAGGGATCCAAGGGGGGGTCCATGGCCTCTTTTACTGTGAAGACTGGAAGTACTTTGGCAGTTAAGAATGAATGCAACTAACTGGCCAGTATTAAACAATATATTTTCCCTGGCTAGTTTTTTAAATTAAGGGCATTAGAGAGGTGATTTTTCTTTTTGTAGTATCCACAGGCTGATACATCTTGTATCTTATTTGTTATATACAGGTTGACATATTTTGTATATATTTTTATGTTTTTTTATGTACATGCTGGGAGGTATATAATTGTATTTTTGTTCTTATATATACACTTTGTAAAAAAAAAAATATATATATATATATATATATATATATATATATATATATGTGTGTGTGTATATATATATCATTTTTAGAGTATGACTGTTTCTGATTATAGATTTTCTATTGTGTCCCACTGAATGTGATGATTTTTATATTTTATATTTATATTGATTTTATATTAAGGCTGAGGAGCATCTTGCATATTCTGTTAACTTTGGTAATTTAGTTGAAGTGCTTTTTAAGTCAATTGAATAATGGTTGTCAATTGATTGTAATGGGGATGGGTATATATGTGTGCTTCCTGTTTCTGTTGTTATTACTACCTTCAAAAAGTCTCTGACTTGACAGAGACGAAAGCGCTTGGTTGTTTAATAAAAGTGTTTCCAGACTTACTCAGTGTCTTTAGTGTCTTTGGAGTTTTTTAAGTGACTGTGCACCTCCTGCTGACTTCTGGATTCAGGGTTATTCTGATTTTCAAAATACTTTTATCCCACCCTAAAAAAATTTCCAATTCATTGATGTCATCAAGGCCACTGAATACAAGTAGTTTTCTGGCCAATTTCCTCCCCAAACTGACATCATCATGACCGTCCTAAAATCCCGCCCATGCTGTGATGTCACAGCTCCCTGGTCCTTCCCCTACCCATACAGAAAGTAAAGGCTAGAACAAGGAAACAGTATATGAGTCAAGTCTCCTGCTGTGAGTTGTCAATCACAGCAGGTAACAGCTAAAATTACCCTTATCACTTTGACAGCTAGGGAAGTTAGGTGCGAAGGGGATGGGGGATGAGTTAAACTAGTACAATTCAGACTTCACAAAAAAACTGCAGTTTAGCCATTCTAAAAAGAAGCAGCAGTAAAAAGCACATTGAAAGTCTGTTCTGTGGCATTTGCACTGTTTGGGTTTAAGAAGTCATTGAACGGCATGAAATGTTACTTAAAACTAACTGACTGAAAGACAGCAGTGTATGCATGTAAAATCAATGCAGAGTGACAGGAGCTTTAGGAAGAAAGAGGCCTGCATGATGCAACTTTTTACAGACCGGCACTGCATTGTGGGATATCTAGATGCAGACTAAAGAATCAGAATTACTTCAAGATGCCAGACCCCATGTGGACAGACTCAGAAATTACATATAAAAATATTTAAAAACCTGTAAATAGTCCCAGAGTAGTGTCAAAATGTAGAAAACACTAACCCATAATGAAATAAACATGTTTTTTGAATCTGTCAATGCGGTTCTCCATTAATGTCCTACCCCCCCCCCTTTCCGTCACACTCGGAGTACCTCAAGGCTCAGTTCTTGGACTGCTACACTTCACTATTTTTAAAAACAGCCTTCATAGTGTTATCCCATTGGCTTAAACTATCCAATATGAAGATGACACAACACTTATATGTGCCACTAATACCCTGCAACACCTCCATGATATTACGCAAAAATCATTTTCAGATACCGAGCTATGGCTCTCTAAACATCAGCTCATACTCAAACGCAATAAAACAAAACTCATGATCTTCCAACCCACAAGATCCTCTCCCCCCACCAGCACCTTCTACATTACAGCTAGGAATAATAACAAAATGAATGCTGATTCACAAACAAAACTATACTAGGTGTAATGATAGACAACAACCTAAGATTTGGCCTACATATAGCACTAACAATCAAGAAAGTTCACAAAAAAATGGATACTCTTTCCAGAAATAAAAATGATCTAATTAACACCTCTAGGGCTGCCATTGCTAGAACCCATCTTCTATCATCACTTCTGTATGCTTCCTCAGTTCTCAACAACCTTAAAAAGATAGATTTAATTAAACTTGAAACATAATACAATAAAATAGCTAAATTTGCAACTGACTGCCATATCATACCCACCACTATCACTCCTTAAAAACTCTCCTGGTTAGAACTCCTACAACTTCTATCCTATAACAAATTAACCTTAGCACACAAACTAGTATATCAGCCTGAAAAGCCCCGCCCTTCTAAATATTCTCCAGCCCCATGCCACAAACCGAAGTCTTCGCTCAACAAATAAATCTCTACTACAAGTGTCCAAATCCACTAATATGGCAGGGGACTCACTATTTCCTCATCATATAGCAACAAGGTGGAATTCACTAACTCACATTATCAGAACCAACACAAATACCAACCAATTCAAAAAGATTCTTAAAAGGTATCTTAATGACACCTGGCTTTGTTTCCGTACTACTTCAGGCTAAGTAGTTTTAATAGCTTCTCGTTATACGTTTTCTTCTTCCCTGACCACCTCTTAATCTATGCTCTCTTATGTCTAGGTAAACTCTAACCTCATCGTTTTTTATCCAGTTCCCCCTACAAACCCTTCCTCAGCTTGCGTTGAGAAACTACAATGTCTGCACTACAATAAGGAATTATATCAGATGATTGTATAACACAAATGTCACCTATAATAGCATAAAATGTAATTTCTGGTGTACTGTATATCTTGTATATTTTTGTACAATTTATTGTAATTTTTTTTGTATAATTTCATGCATATGTTTTGTATAATCTCTGTATATGGAGCTTTTCCACCCGGGCCACCTCTGAAAATGGGTCTTATCCCAGTTGGACTTTTCTGGTAAACAAATGTAAAATAAATAAACAAAAATTACCCTGGATTGCCTCCTGTTCTACTAATGGACAGAGGCAGCTCCTAAATGCTTTATCTCATGCTTGGGTCCTCTCAAATTATCTGTTGTATTGATCCCAATTATTCTCACTGGGGTAATACATAATTATTGATCATGGGTTAGGTAAGGCCAATCTAACACTAAGTGCTACAACTTAATTCAAGCACCAAAACGGAAATTGTCCAGGCTTAAAATGACCCACAAAGCAGTGAGCCTAATACCTACTTATGAACCTATACACCTTTTTAGTGAAATCGCTCATCATTTTGAATGGCACCTATATATCAAGATACAAAGTATGGCATTCAAGTCAATGTTTAAGGACACTGTGTCAATCACAGCTGCTTCAGTGCCTGTCAGCCTGGAGTGAGGTATACAACCAGCCTGAAGGGCTTAAAGTCTATTTCACTTGGGAGTACAGGTCCTGAACAAGAACATTCCATTACCAGAGTGTCTCTTATTTCAGCTCTTTAAATTAAAGGCGAAGGTGGGTTTGTAGGATTCATGTCACTAGACTGATAGACTGACTACCATTTCAACAAATGCCGACACTCCAGAGTCAAATAGCTGAAACCATTTTCAGCAAACTTCATAGTGAGGCATTGTTCTAGGTCTAAGAGGTCAAGCCTCCTTACACATTGACCGATTTTGGGGGAAATCCCACATGGCTCCAAACCTATGTACACATACTTTGAGGACACAAAACAGTGCTGAGCTGTGAAAACACCATAGTCTCTCGATCCAGCAAACTTCTAAAATTATTATGAAAGCAGTACTTGAACTAATGACATGTTCACATTTCTACAAAGGATGTTCACATCTGTATCATCGCCACATCATGGTTTAAAGATCCACAATATATAAATATGTAGCATAGATTCCATGGAATACAGATCCATTGGAGGAGATGGTATCTCACTCTTTATAAAGGAACACTGAAAAGACAGAAAACAACTCATGAATTGAAACTGCTCACACTCATAGAGACACCTGCTTTAACTTTACAACATCATTTTAAACTTAACAATATAAGCAAAGGTATCCCTTCATCATCTTTAATAATGAAAGCTATCATGAAATAAATTATATTCTTAAGAAAAGAGACAGAGGAACTGTCAGTTAAAACACAATTAACTATGCTAGACATACTGTCAACACGTTCCTGATATTACTAATGTCTACATCTATGAATTCATATAGCTAAGACCAAAGTATGTCACTAATTCCAAAAATCCCTTTTTTGGAAGAACAAAATGATTAAGATATACAACAGAGTGAAGACATACTGCTTAGCTGCATAAAGCAGGCCTTGATTAGATAAAGCAGAATAACTCCTTATTAAATCTTCCAGATCAATGTTTGAACTCAACTGGTCACAAAGGGTGACAGTGAAAATAAAGTATTCTTTAATGATATCAGATGACTAAGAAACAAACTGGAAAATTAACAATCAATAACAAATTAAGTGATCACACAGCTACAAAGTACTCGGAAAAACTTCACACTAAGTACGCACATTTTGTCAGACTTTACTAAGGCCACAATATTTATTTTGATCAAGCAGTATTAATCAAATTAATCCAAAAAATCAGTTATAACAACAATCATTCCAAGTAAGCTAAAATAACAGAGCAATATGCTAATTTTCAAACTTCATTTGGAATTTACACCTGTCTTCAAGCAATCATGATAAACTCAGGTATAGTAAACAGGTAATACAGATTGTCAGAATACCATTACTATTATAAACTTTACATCTGCTCAAGATTATTTTTTTCACCCAATATACCGAAAAAGGAATATAGTAGAATGAAGAAGAGATGTAGCCAGTGATCTTCTCACTCAAATTGAAAACATCCTGCCTGACTCCACCTCTCACTTCTTCCATATTAACCCTCACTTACTGTAAACTGTAACCAAACTGCAACCAAATATCACTGAATAAAACAACCTATTGTAATCACTTATTATAGTTTTACCTTTAAAATTAAACATGCTCAAGCACTCCAATTCCATGAACTCCTAAGGTGGCTTCCTTGCATCACCATACCCTGTTTGTGATTGCCACAAACCATACATACATTGATATATATATATATATATATATATATATATATATATATATATATATATATATATATATATATATATATATATATAAAATATAATATATATATATATATATATAGGAATGCTACAGAATCCTAAAAGCCCCAAATCCTGAAGACCAAAATCCTTAAAACTCAAAATCTTGAAAACACACAGGATACCAACACTTATTATATTCCAGCACAATTACATACAGAAACATATTACCCTTCAACTATATGCAGGAGGGCAAAACACCTGCACCCCCCACACCTCCTGCTACTTAAATATAACAACTCCAAGATTGTACTTCAGTATAGTAAGTAAGTTATACTTGGAGAAGAGTAATATGGTTTGTGTTGTATTTGTTTCTGTATGTACTTGTGCTGAAATAAAGTAAGTGTTGGCATCCTGTGTGTTTTCAGGGTTTTGAGTTTTCAGGATTTTGGTCTCAGGATTTTGGTCTTTAGGATTTTGGGCTTTCAGGATTCTATAGTATTCATATATATATATATATATATATATATATATGTGTGTGTGTGTGTGTGTGTGTGTGTGTGTGTGTGTGTGTGTGTGTGTGTGTGTGTGTGTGTGTGTGTGTGTATGTATGTATATATATATATATATATATATATATATATATATATATATATATATATAGATATATATATAGATATGTATATATATATATATATATATATATATATAGATATATATATAGATATGTATATATATATATATAGGACAGTGCAGTGGTGCAGCAGTAGCATTGCCACCTCACAGCAAGAGGCTTTCCGGTTCGACTCTCAGTTGGAGTGCCTTCTGTGCAGAGTCTGCATGTCCTCCCTACATTCATGTGGGTTTTCTCCAAGTACTCCGGTTTCCTCCCACATTACAAAAACATGTGTTTAGATATATATATGCATATCAGCTCAACAAGCCAAAAATAAAAGACACAAAACCTAAAGAAGAGCAAATCTCAAAAAAAATCACTCTTCTCCTTTTTGTGGGGGAGGGGGCAAGCCCCTCCCACACCCCCTGAACGCATATATTCTAACTGTGAGATCACCATACCTAAGAGAAAAGGGAATATTCTGAGAAATAGCATTTCACACTTAGGATATGTAAGTCTGTTCTTTTGGCCGTTCAGTCTCTGTATTTTGGAACTCGATCAAGTGGGTCCTGGCATTTCAAATGGTTACCAAGTATATCTATATCTATATCTATATCTATA
Organism: Protopterus annectens; assembly: GCF_019279795.1. Lineage (NCBI taxonomy): Eukaryota > Metazoa > Chordata > Ceratodontiformes > Protopteridae > Protopterus > Protopterus annectens. Next base: position 146,747,507 of record NC_056750.1, read on the forward strand.
TCTATATCTATAGCTATATCACACATATATGTATTTATGTATGTGTATATATATATATAAAATAGATGCGCGTGTGTCTGTATACATACATATATATATATATATATATATATATATATATATATATATATATATATATATATATATCTGTGTAGACACACACATACACACACATATGGTTACCATGTGTATTTATATCTATATATATAGAGAGAGAAAGATATACGTGTGTGTGTGTGTGTGTGTGTGTGTGTGTGTGTGTGTGTGTGTGTCTGCGTGTGTGTAGATATATATATATATATATATATATATAGATATATATACATATACATAGATACACACATGTAATTTTATCTAATCTAAAATTATTCTTGCAGTTTTAAATCGTAAAGCAAAAACACTTCATTGGTATGTGATATATGGAAAAAGGCAGATAAATAAAACATGATGGATAGGGTCATCATGCAGCATCTCTGAAAGTAGGCTACCCCTGCAGTTGAAGCAGTGTGATGCACAGCCATTCTTCAAAAGGGACATACATGACTCTGTTGGTACCCACAAATTCAGCCGACTTTACTAGCATAACCCTCCAAGAGAAAGGGTACACATCCTGAAGGTGCGTACTGCTAATGCTCCTAGAGAAAGCATATACATTTTGAGGGTAGGTACTGCTAACCCTACTACAGAAAGGGTATGCAGCTACAAACTTTAGCTGAATGAAGAAAATTTGGAACTTTTTTTTCTACTCAGGTAGTTACTGACACTAGACAGAGATTTTCTAATCAAGGCTCATTTCTCAGGCTGTGCAGCAATTATCTAGAATTTCAAAAGCCCTTCCAAAATTAATAAAAAATCCAGAAATAAGATCATAATCTTTAATTCCTGAGTAGACAGTATACAGGTAAATACACTCTGCACTTTTCATAACTAAGGTTCCATATGTCCCAAAATCCTACATATTTCAGAAGTTCCCTGAATCACCGAACAGGCACATTTTTCCAATAATTTTAGCAATGATGCGAACATTGAAGAGAGAAATGATCTGTAATAGGGTCATATGTTCTTACTAGACAGATGATTTAGGTGACCATACAGAGCCAAGTCATTCAGACCAGAGAGATTACTTGTTAGATTTCCAGCCATATTCAATGAAGGCCATATTGCTTACACCACAAGTAAATGTTTGTGTACCCATCAAGTCAACAAGGCAGAAGTAGAAATACCTCATTGTGTTACTCCATTTGAGATGTAGAAGGAGATTATTTCATAAGCAAAGGATTTTTGGGGTAAGAAGCTACTTTTCTAAAGGTCTTGTTTATGCTGAAGTCTTTGGGAGCATCTGTAGACCAAGCAGTAGTCACTGCATAACAGTCTGTGTGAGATAAACTGAAGTGGTAAACTTATTAGTCACTCTAACCCAAGGAGCTCATACCTGAGAACTTTTTGTGTGGTGAGTATTTTGGTCTTTACAACTGGGCACTATATCTGGATAAGTACATGCAAAAAAGGTGGCATTTTATTCTATTATGAGCCTAATTAGGGATGAGTACCCAGAGACAGTAACTTCCTTGGATGTGGACAATATGCCCATGATAATTAGCCTGTCCAGGTAGAATGACTTTCTACATAGTGATCAAATGAGGGTTCATTATCCATGAACATGTCTAGGTCTAGAATAATAATATTATTGAGGGGAGTATCTTTTATGTGGTAGGTGCATGAGTGATTATTTTTCTCGTACTACAGTACATTTGTTTGCACTGAGTTTCATTAAATAATAAGTTGTTTTACATTAAGAAGGTTTGTGGTCTGCAGGTAGCTTACATCCTTCTAAGTTGGGAACTGCTGATTGAAGGCTCCGTGTCTGTTATTCTAAAAGTCTATTAGTTCTGGTTTAAGCACTTGGGCTTCAGGCCAGTTATTTTACATTAAGAAGGTTTGTGGTCTGCACTCTTGTGGGAGGAGAGGCTGAACTCTTCCCTTCTGAGCTGGGAATTTCTGGTTAAAGGCTTATATTGCCTGCATATTTGATCTGTTTCTTACTGAAATTGGTGCGCCTTGTTTGCTGTAGCATAGACTAGATCCAGGCCTGCTGAATCTAGCTTTGTTTGTATAACTTGAGCACTAATCCAGGCCTTCTGTTTTGCAGAAGGTTCCCCTGCACCCCAGTGGCAGGATTGTGCAGTTAGAACTTGTCTGATTGAAGACTACAGGAACAGGGTTCAGTTTTGAGATTTTTTTACTGGTTAATTGGGCAATTTATTTAAAAGCCTTTTCTGATTGCTTGTAGTCATCTAAAGCTGTTTTAAGTGTATTTTTTACTGTTTGTAGTCTTTTAAAGCTGTTGTAAGTGTATTTTTAACTGTTTTTGACTTATCTTTTAAAACTTTTTTTTCCTTATTTTCCACCTTTCTAAGCTAGTATAGTCCAGTTTTCAGGCTAGTGCTGAATTTAGGGCTGTGTTACAATTTTCTGAGTTGCTTATGCCTTACTTGGATAGAGGGAAGTTTCTCTGTTCACCTGTGAGAGAGGGAGCTTTGAGCAGCCATCTGTCCCTGGAGGAGTGGTTCCAGCCCAGAAGTTAGTAGTTATAGGCCATTTTGGGCTAATTTCTATCTCTTTCATTCTCCTGCTGTAAAAACTGCATTTGCACAGTTTTCCAAGTCCGGGCAGCACCGGTTAGCTAGGGCTAAATTCATCTCGGCTCCACCAAGTATCCTCATCAGTTTTTCCCTTGAAAGTAGTCTAACTCTCAACCTAAGCACTTAAAAAGCATCATATAGTCCAGCACTTGCTCAGACCTAATAGCAAGCACTAATATACCCTGACACTTGATTGCCCAGCAGGGCAAGGCTCATTATTCACCCCTCACCAACCAAGTGACTAAGCAGCTCACCCTACTATTCAGGCATTACCAAAGGGCAATTTCAGGTATACTCTCCAGTCTAGCTGGTGAACCTGGGTATCCTGAGGCAATGTTAGAACTGCCTCATGTACACAGACAACCATCTCCTCCTACCACAAAACATTAACATATGCGAGAGGTGCAATTATATAGCTAAATTGGAGGCTAAGCTCTCTCCACCCAAGACTGGAACAGGCAGTCATGAGGAAAAGGTTAACACTTGCACCACACCTCCAGCCTCAAATAGACATACTAAACCAGCACTGGCAAAAAATATACATAAATACACAAAATCATACTCAGAGGCTCTAAATAAAAACCTGCAAAAGCATCAGAGAGCTCCAAAGCAGGCACCCACAAAACCTGCACCTCCTGTCACAAACCAGACAACACATAAAACACAAAATCAATGTGCCGCACAATCACAGCCCTTAAGGCGAAATAACATACCTAACACACTAGTAATAGGTGACTCAGTAGTCAGGCACACTGATGTCCCACTCACTAGGCTGGACAAGGAGAAGATTATTATTAGCTGCCTGTCGGGAGCCAGAATCTGCCACATAACACAAGCACTCAGGTCACTCCAGACCAAGTACAAATATGACTCTGTCATTGCTCATGTTAGTGTGAATGACCTGGGACGTACCTCCCTGGACTAGATGAAAAGAGACATGGAAGAGCTCTCTGATCATGTAGCCCAGGCGAGTATGACCCTGACCCTGAGTAGCATCCTGCCCTCACCAAGAATGATACTGCAGTATAAAGAAAAAATTATCAATTTCAACAATTGGCTAAGCTTCTGGTGTCATTCAAAGGGGATCCAGTGTCTGCCAGCCTGGGACGACATGCTCAACAAGCCTCATTGCTTTGCAAGAGTTCAATTCACAATTTCAATGTTCAATTCACAGTTCATTGTACAATTCCGCTCCACAAAGGAGGGGCCACAACTGACCCTGGTATCTATCACCCCATAAGCCTGACTAGCCTGGTCTGCAAGGCTATGGAGCGCATCATCATGGAACTCATTAACAAAGACATTGGGAACCTCTGAACACTTGATCCCACCCAGTTCGGCTTTGTTAAGGGCAGATCATGCCTACTAAACCTGGTTGACTTCTTCAAGACAGTCACCAAGGCCATAGATAAGGGGAAGGTAGTTCACACAGCCTACCTTGACCTTGCCAAGGCTTTTGACACCATTCCCCACTCGGGAATTATAGAAAAACTCACCAGCCTGAACATAAACCCCTATGTCATGAGATGGGTTGCCAACTGGCTTACAGACTGAACTCACACTGTAAGAATAGCGGGCTCCAGGTCCGACTCTAAACCAGTCACAAGTGGAGTCCCACAAGGCTCAGTCCTGGGACCCCTGCTGTTTGGCATATACTTCTCAGAAGTACAGGCAAACACAGGAGGACTATGGCTAACCAAGTTCACCGATGACTGCAAACTGGGAGCCATAATTGACTCTCCAGCTGACACGGACATTCTCCGAAAGGGCCTTACTGAGACGGACACCTGGTGTCAAAGTCATGGTCTCAAGCTAAATGCCAAAAAATGCATAGTCATCCCATTTGGGAAAAACAAAACACCCATGAATTACCACATAGGTGGCAGCCCTTTTAATGCAGAAGAGGTAATAAGAGATCACGGGACACAGGTAGACAGTAATTTCTCCTTTGACAATCATATTGCCAAAGTAGTTAGGAAATCCTTCTATGTAGCCCATTTAATTACTAAAGGGTTTGCATCTAGAAATAAAAAGTTTATAGTGCCCCTCTACTCGTCACTCATCAGACCCATCATAGAGTACAATGCCCCATTTGGGATGTACCTCACAAGACACTTCCAACAGCTGGAAAGACCACAAAAGTACCTCACCAAGAGGATTACTGGCCTCAAACATATGTCTTATGCAGCCCGACTGGAAAAACACCAGCTGTACTCAGTCGTATATCGCTTATTCAGAGGTGATCTCTGCCTGACTTACAAAGCCATGTCCAACTCAGAATTGATGGACATGCTCCACCTAAAGAAATCCAAGTCACTACAAGATACTCGCTCTAGTGAGATAAACCTCACCACAACAATAAATAGAACATACTGGAGGGATAGATTCCTGTCACAGAGACTCCCCATGCTTTGGAACAAAATTCCTAACTACATTAGGCAGAGCCTCTCACTAACACTCTTCAAGAGAAACCTTGACGAGTGGATGGGTAACAGAAAATACACCCCTGGGATCACTTCATTGGCACTTCTTGACAGAGGCGCAGTTAATTAATCAATGGGGCGGTGAGAGCTGACACACTCTGTCTAGGCTTATAAATGCCCTCGGGCAGATAGTCTAGTACCTACCTATGAACCTATAATACATTATTATTTATACATAAGGGAGGGAATTTAATAAAGCCTGCACTTTTTTTTTTGTGTTGGCATCGTACAGTCAACACTGCTGAGCGGTGCGCATGCACGTGCAAACATGGAAAGTTTTGTGGCATGCAAATCACCTCATAAGCAGGTGAATCTCATGCAAATGAGGCAGGTAGAGTGATCCAACAAGCAGAAAAGCATCTTTTCATTCCCCATGTTAATGTGCATATTGCACACAGAAAAATTCCACGTACAAGAGTCCAGACAGGCAAAAGGGGGTATAAAACTGTAGAAATGTGGATATAAATCCCCTGAAAATGTAATACCACATACACATATGAGCAAAACTATTATTCTGCATGTCAGAAAGATTAAAGGGAAAAGGTTAAATTAATAATTTTTTTATAATCTTGGTATGTTTGTGCTGTGCACTGCAGTGCACAAACATGTTTAACAGAAAAATAAAAAAATAGGAGAATTTTATATTATGTGAATGAAATGTCTTATAGGACCTTGCGTGGAGTCCCTACAATGGTGGCTTGTGTGGGTTCCCTACAATGGTGCATTGCTGCTATTGCTATTGCTAAGGTGATAAGGCTATGAAGTGTTTAGTTTCCAAGCTGTCAGCGTGGATAAGTATACAAATGAGGTGGAGTTATTGAATAGCAGAAAGGCATAAAGTCTGCATATCCCCTTCGTGTAGGGTCTTACACCATGTTGATGTTTACACAGAATGTGGCAGACATCAGGGGGGTTGTCCTCTCACATCTAAGCTCTTTTAAGCTTAGGTGCATGTGTTTCTACTATGCACCCCCTTGCTGAGTGTGTTCTGAAAACCAGATGTATTCAGTTACAAATTATGACCTTTGTATAACCTAAGCTGAGTGGAATGGCACTGTGCATGGCATCACACACTGAAATAGGGCCATTAAATGCTGTTACTTATATTGTAGGTAGATGGAATGCATCATAGTTAGCCAATCACACATTCTGCACCTACAGCAGAGCTGTATAAAGTATGCATACACCCTACATTCTGATTTTTCCCCAATAATCTAGACCATTGGATTACAGACTTGGGAATTTTAACTGAGATAATGCTAGAAGCTGTTGCAGGTCTGCTACATCTGTATATGCTTGATGCTGAAATCAGTGCTGCTGGTGCTGCTGACAATAGGCCTAGGCAGAGAAGGAGAAGAGTGTTCAGGCCCAGGGTAACCTTTAATGAGCTACATGAGCTGGAGATTGTAGAGTACTATAGGGTGGATAGGGACATACTACAAGAACTCACTGAGCTCTGCCACCCTCAACTCAGACCCAGAGCCAACAGAGGTGAACGCATCCCAGTGGAAGCAAAGGTATGTGTAGCCCTTAAGATAATAGCTACAGGTACTTTCCAAAGACTAACTGCAGACATGATGGGGTTCTCACAGGCATCTGCATCCAGGATAATCTACCAGTTCTTGGATGACATGCTATCACGTGCCTGTGAGCACATATCTTTCCCCCTCACTGCTGAGGTGAGGGCAAGCAATATGTAACACTTCTACCATGTAGCACGCTACCCTGAAGTACTGGGTGCCATAGAATGCAGTCATGTACACATCACGCCACCACCCATTGAAGAGGGTATGTGCAATGTCCGGGGATTATCCTGAATGTGTGTGCTGGAAGCCCTGGCAGTTATCACGACTCCCATATCTGGCATGCATCACAGCTGTACCAGAGTTTGCTAATGGGGACATCCCACACAGTCATTTACTGGGGGATGCTTGCTATGCCCTGGAACCATGGATGATGACACCCATCAGAAATGCATGCACACACACCCATGGAGGAATGCCATAATGAGGCACACACACAAACTAGGAACATCACAGAGCATGTGTTTGGGCTTCTGAAGTCACAGTTCTGGTGCATCTATATATGGAGCCCTGCAGTACTCTCCAGCCACATGTGCACATATGTTCACAGTATGTGCTATGCTACACAGTCTGATCCTGTGGAAACAGCTGCACCAGGATCAAAGGGAAGGGATACACAGCCCCCCATCAATGTCTAGGTCACCACAGCCACAGTCACAAAGGACTTGGAGGAAGAACCCCCTGCTGATGTCCACGTAGGCAGATGTAGGCGTGCTCAGTATGCCCTGGCTTTGGCTAAAAGACAAAACATAGCACATTCACTGACAAACTAAGGACCTAGGGAGTGACACCTTACTCATACTCACATACATATATTAAACTTGATGCCAGGCAACCCACACAACCTGTACATATCCATGTACTGGCTGTGTACTGCTTCCATCCGACAGAGCCAGCCCTGAACTACAGTTCTGTCAACTGCTGCATTTGTAAGGTTAAGTCTGTAACCTATACAGTACCTGTAAGGATTAGTATGATATGGTATTGTATGTATGGATCTGCTACATTTATGCAAATAAATATAGTGGGCTATTTGGACAGAAGTAACATCCACATGGGACTACAGATACCCAGTCCACTATCATGTGTCCTTTAATAGTCACTAGGCCTCTTGCATGAAATATTCACTACATCAGTCAATGGAGATGTTAAACAGTGGGGTTACATGATATTTGGACTACTATGTATCCCAGCAGAACATGCAGTGTTGTTCTCCTACCCCCAACAAAGCAGTGTTCCCATATAACTGCTGCAACAGTAACTCATCAATGGTATATCAGCAGTCCAGGCAATCTCATCTCAGTAACAGAGAAATTGATCATACTTTGCATGTCTCACTTAATGCAGGAATAACAGCATACATATTTATGTTGTTGATTGTGTGATGAACGACTACTCTCTGGCAGATTCCGTGGCTCAGTGGACTAGGGAAGTTAGTATGGGTGATGGTGCTGATCTGGAAGAATCCACACCTTTTGGATGTGAGGTATTATTGTATTGTTTATTACATATTGTCAGTCTGTGTGTGGTGTAACATTATTAATCTTTGTCACATATTAATTACATCAGACAGAAGAAGAATGCAGTGGAAATTTGAGTGAAGTGTAGAACTGCAGAAACAGGGATCAAAGTCATTGTCTGTAACACAAAATCCCAGACTAGAGTAAAGGTAGGTGTGGGCTGGAGTCAGTTTATAAGTACTGACAGTCCCACTGGGCATGCTCATACACTTAGCATTTCTGTTGCCCCTTGCTCAAAATGACCTGTTATGTATAGATATGTCTATACATACATACATATATGTATACATATATGTCTGTCATCATCTCTAGATTGTATATCTATCTCTATGTATATACAAATAGCTATATACCTATATATATAAACATACATCTCAGGTCTCTCCCCGTATATCTTAGTAACACATATATATATATATATATATATATATATATATATATATATATATATGGTTCTACCTCAGTTAGACGACACGCCGGAACATCGACAGGGAAATCGCGAACACCAGAAGATCGACAGTTCAGAAGACTGACGCGACGGGCCCCAGAAGATCGAAAGTTCAGAAGACCGACCCGATGGATGAAAGCACCGACGCCGAGGATGCCGACATGGGAAAAGGCTGTGTAAGTATGCGGTAGTGACGGACGTTAGGGTGCGAGTAAGGTAAGTGTGGATATTGACGGTCTGTGGGGATAGGGGTGGGTTAAGTGAGTTAGGGTTAGGGAGCGGGTCAGGTAAGTGTGCGGTAGTGATTGTGTTTGGGTTAGGGGCGGGATAAGTGAGTTAGGGTTAGGGAGCCGGGTCAGGTAAGTGCTGTAGTGATTGTGTTTGGGTTAGGGGCAGGATAAGTGAGTTAGGGTTAGGGAGCGGGTCAGGTAAGTGTGCGGTAGTGACGGACCTTAGGGTTAGGGTTTGGGTTAGGGTTGTAGGTAGTTGTGTATGTGAGGTTTAGTGTGGGTTTGTAGGGATTTTGGTGTGCTTGTGTTGTGTATGTGGTTTTTGGACAGGGAATGTGTTTTGTTTGTTGATTGTTGTGATTGTGGTGTGTGCAGTGTACGAGGTTTCGTGTTTGTGTACTGTCGGTTATTTCATTGTCGGGCATGTGGGGTTTCGTGATTTTTGTACTGTCGGTTATGTGGTTTCGGTGATTGCGTTGTCGGTGTTTTGTGGTTTTGTTTATGTCAGGTAGAACCATATATATATATATATATATATATATATATATATATATATATATATATATATATACATACACACACACTCACACACACACACACACACACACACACTTATATATATATATATATATATATATATATATATATATATATATATATATGTATATCATACACACACACAGCTACATTTATATATACATCCTTGTTGCATACATAAATATGTGTGTGGATGTCTGTATTGTCCTACATACCCTGATAATGGTGAATAAAGCTGCACTATCACACATCTATAATATTCACAGGTTCATAGGTTCATAGGTTGGTACTAGGCTATCGGCCCTAGGGCCCATACAAGCCTAGCCATAACAATTCCCTGGCTATTTCTTCCCACAGTATTTACTTCCCTGGACCCCTTTCTAGCAGGGCAACTGCCGTGATCCCCAGGGTGAATTTCCTATCTCCCATCCAATCATCAAGGTTCCTTTTGAAGAGGGCCAAAGAGGCACTCTGCTTGACATGTATGGGCAGTCTATTCCAGAGTTTGGGGAGTCTCTGGGTCAGCAACCTATCTCTCCAGCATGCTTTGTTCATTGTGATGAGAAGGTTTAGATGCCTGGAGCGTGTGTCTCTGAGAGACTGGGATTTCTTTAAGTGTATCATGTCCAACAGCTCTGGGTTTGACATGGCCTTGTATGTTAAGCAGAGATCACCACTGATTAGACGATATGCGGCAGAGTATAGGTGGAGCTTTTTTAGATGGTCAGCATAGGACATCTGCTTTAGGCCTGTAATTATTTTAGTGAGGTTTGTCTGTGGCCTTTCCAGTTGTTGCAGATGTTTTGAGAGGTACACACCAAATGATTGTATTCTATAATGGGTCTAATGAGGGATGAGTACAGTGGGACAATGACCTCCTTTTTTCTGGATGAAAAGCCCTTAGTGATGAGGTGTGCCACATAGAAGGATTTCCTGACTGTTGTGGTGATGTGGTTATCGAAGGTGAGACCACTGTCCACCCGTGTCCCTAAGTCTCTTATCACACTTTCAGTGTTTGGTGTACTGCCACCTATGTGCTAATTCACAGGTACATGTTTTTTCCCAAAGGGGATAACTACATTTCTTGGCACTGAGCTTGAGCCCATGGCTCTGGTACTAAGCATCTGTTTCTGTAAGCCCCTTTTATGGAATATCCACATCATTTGGGGATTCAATAATGACTCCCAGTTTGCAGTCATCTGCAAACTTTGTCAGCCAGAGTCCCTTAGTGTTGGCCTGTACTACAGAGAAGTAGATGCCAAACAAGACTGGTCCCAGGACTGAACCCTGAAGTACTCCACTTGTCATTTGTTTGGAGCTGGATTTGGAGTCGGCTACATTTACAGTGTGGGTTCTGTTAGTAAGCCAGTTGGCAACCCATTGAGTGAAGTAGGGATTATTGCCCAGCTTAGTAAGTTTATCTATGATTCCAGAGTGGGGGATGGTGTCGAAGGCCTTGGCGAGGTCCAGATAGGCTGTGTGGACCACCTTATCCTTGTCCACAGCTTTGGAGACTGATTCAAAGAAGTCAGTCAGGTTCAGGAGACAAGATTAGCTCTTCACGAACCCAAACTGTGTGGGGTCCAGTGATTGAAGGTTGCCAATGTCTTTGTTTATAAGTTCCACGATAATACATTCCATGACCTTGCAGATCAGGCTCATCAGACAGACGGGGTGATAGTTCCCGGGATCCAAGGTGGATCCCCCTTTGTGGAGTGGGATGATTAAACATGACACTTAGGTGAGGTGCCAGTTCATTTTGTAGTTCATATAGTACACAGCCCGGGATGTCATCTGGTCCCATGGATGCTGTATTCTTAGCTTTGGAGAGTGAGTTATTTACCTGTGTGGCCGTTATTACTAGAATTTGGCAATCTTTTGGTATTGAGATGGGCCCTTTAGGGGGAGGGGGGTGAAGTTTGCACTGAATCGATCTGCCAGGATATTGGCAATATCCTTAGGATCAGTACATTTAATGCCATTCTGTTATAGCTCAGAGCAGATCTGAGCATTGCCATTTAGATTCTTGACATAGCTAAAGAATGCCTTGTGGTTGTCTTTGGAATCTTTGGAAATTTTGTTTTCGTAACTAGCTTTGGAGAATTTTATGAGGAATCTCAGCTTCTTACTAAGGCTGGTAAGGGAGTTTTTTGCATTCTCGGGTTTTCCTCTTTTCTGCAACCGTGTTTTCCTTTTGTTGTAAAGTTTATTTATGGCAAGAGACACCAGATTGGCTTCCTTTTTTTGGAGGAGAGCATCTTGCTTCTATTGGGGATGGCACGATTCATGCACGAGTGGATGTGCTCATACAGTGCCTTAGTGTAGGATTCAGCAGTCGAACTTTCAGTTCCCATCTGCATGAGTGTCATGAAGTTTATCACTTCTAACTTGAGTAGCATGAAGTTGGCTTTGGAGAAGTTTTTTACGGAATTTCCTTACTGGGGGGGTGGGATGTGGATGTCAAGGGTGATTAGCTTATGGTCAGACCTGACCAACGAGGGTGTGACCATAGGTGTGGAGCATCGATTTACCATGTTGGTAATGACCAGGTCTAGGATATTGGTGCCCCCAGTGGGACTAAGGGTTAGTTGATCCAGGGTGTTGGAATTTATGAATTTCAAGAACCGTTGGGTAATGACAGGGTAGTTGAAATCACCCAGTATTAGAGTGTTTGGTTGTATCGTAATATTTTCCAGTATGTTTAGAAAGGTGTAGTGAGAATTTTGGGCCATGGTGGGGGATCTGTAGCAAGCTGCAGTCTAGATTGCAGTCTTACCTAGTGTTAGTTGCACTTGGAGAATTTCAGATGCATTGGGTTGGGCAACTAGCCTGGTGTTGTGAATATCCTTGGTGAATATGGACACAACTCCTCCTTTAATGTTTCAGTCCTGGTTTGGTGGCCGAACAGTGTGGTAAGAGTTGTAGCCTGGTATTGCAGGGGTGCTCTCTGGAGCCTTGAACCAGGTCTCAGTTACTGCACAGATATCAATGTTCTCCATTTTTAGGAATGCCTCGAGAGAGTGCATTTTGAGGTTTAGACTTCTAGCATTGAGTAGCATTACCTTCAGATTTTGCATGCTTGTACCTGTATGGTGGTGGTTTTGTCCTTTGAACTTTACCTAAAAAGGCTGGCAAGAGCCTTAGCCAGTAACCTGAATCCCAGGCATGACAGGTGCAGACCATCTCTGGCAAAGCATTGTGGTCTGTTGATCATGCCGTCCCAGGCAGACAGATACTGGATCCCCTTTGAATGACACCAGAAGCTTAGCCAATTGTTGAAGTCAATCATTTTGTCCTTATACTGTGGTATCATTCTGGGCAAAGGCAGGATGCTACTCAGGGCTAGGGTTATACCTGCCTGGGCCACATGATCCGAGAGCTCTTCCATGTCTCTTTTCATGTAGTACAGGGAGGTACATCTCAAGTCATTCACTCCAACATGGACAATGACGGAGTCATATTTGTACTTGTTGTGGAGTGACTTGAGTGCATGCATTATGTTGTGGATCCTGGCACCTGGCAGACAGCTGACTGTAATTTTCTCCTTGTTCAGCCTGGTGAGTGGGACATCAGTGTGTCGGACTATAGAGTTACCTATGACTAAAGTGTTGGGTACATTGTCTTGCCTTAAGGGCTTTTGTTGGGTGACACACTGGTGTTGTGAGCTATGTGACACTTTGGTTGTGATTGGTGTTTGCATTTCAGCTTCGGAGGTCCTTGTTGCTTGGGCCGGTTAATGTTAAGCGCCTCCACAAATGTGGGTTTTGTGTTGCTATGTGTGGGTATTGGTGGTGTGAGTTTAGAAGGGCTATGTGTTGTTTGAGGTGTAGTGTGGGTGTTAACCTTCTCCTCTTGACTGTTTAGCACAATCTTGGGTGGAGAGAGCTTAGCTTCCAGTTTGTCTATGTAAGTGCTTCTCTTGCAGGTTGTAGTGTTGGGTGGTAGGAGGACAGGGTTGTCTGTGTACATGAGGTAATTGCTGCATTGCCCCAATATGCCCATATTTACCAGGAGGACAGGAGAAATTACTGGAAGCTGACCCTTGGACATGCCTGGTTTGGTGCTTTTTTTTTTTTGTAAAGTACAACAGCTGTTTTCCCTTACCTTAGCACGGTACTTTGCAATTATAGGCTGTTTTGTGCCTACACTTAATTTCTCCTTATTAACAAGGAGAGTTGAGTGCTTGTATCAGTTTAAGACTTCCTGATGCTTTCCAGCAGGATTTAAAGCAAATGCTAGTCACAGGGATGCTTAAAGGTAAGATGAAAAAAATGGTTTATCCTAAACACTGCAGTGTGCACTAGAGAGATGTTGCTCAAAGGATCCAAAGTAAGGGCTCAAAAGTACATAATGCACTTACATACAGACTCCTCTGCCTTCTGGATGTCACCACACATACAGCAACAGGTGAGCAGGTGGTGTAATATATAAGTTGTCAATGCATGCATGGACAGTGCACATTGCTCTTGCCCACAGGCTTGCCTTTCCAAATGCAAACAGACACATATGGCCAGATTGGTAACTGTAGCCACATAGTAAATAACAGTTATCTGACTGCTAGGCTAATAGATGCAGATAACAGTATGAGGCAATCTCCCTTTACATGCCACAGATGCTGTTCAACACAAGCATAGTTTATGTAATCCAGAAGTAGTTTCCCTGTAGTCATGTCTAAAACTGATATCAGCCATGGCACATGTGATACATACTGTGATCTATAGTATGTAAAAGTAGTTAGGTTGGGGTTCTAATCTCACTCCAGGCCACTTTGTGTGTGTGTGTGTGCACATGTATCCTCCTGAGAAACCCTCACTGACTATCAAACTGCAATAGTTCTGTATTTTTTGGCCCTGTAAGTTGCTGCCAGTTTCCAAACATGCCCTCTTCTACAAGGCCTACTGATGTCTTTGACCTTAAGACTACCGGCTTCCACTGCAATATTAGACTTAAGCTGTGGCGTGTCCAATAAGCACTTGGAACTATAGTGTGTAAGACTAGATTAGTAGGGGTTCTAATCTTGCTGCAGGCCACTCAATGTGTGTGTGTATTTCTGTATGACATAAATATGATCACCTCAGTAACTTAGAAAGAGGTAGGGTTTTGCAGTATTTTGGTTGAGGCAGGTGATGTGGCCCTCCAAATGCCTGACCACAACTAGACCTGCTGATGTCATCAAGTATAAGATGTCCTAAAGAGATAGTAATAGCAGAATTGAGGTGTAGTTCATGCATCACATACTGTGATCTGTAGTGTGTACCATTAGATAAGTAAGTGTTCTAATCTTCATGCATCCAACTTGCAGTGTGTGTGTGCTGTGCTGTGTCCTATAAACAGTAATTCGAAGTGGTGCTATTCTCAATGTAGGCAGATTTGTGTGTGTGGCTGTTAGACCATTTTACATCAAGTTATGGAATCATAGGATCTTTAAAATTTAGTTGCATAATGGCACTACAGCCCTCACAATCCTAGCCACGTTTATACCCTTATTTACATGATCAGCACATATTGCCCCTGTCCATGAGGAACACAGGCAGAAGCCCTGTAATGAAATGACAGTCATCCAGCCAATCATATAGATGGCATCTGATGAGGTCCACTTTGGTGCTCTGTTTGCCATTAGGCAGGATTCTGTTTCAAAGGTGTGTTAAGCTCTGCTAGACAGACCACTTCCACCAGCATGTATTACTAATGTCACATACCAGGTTGATGTCCTTAGAGTGAGTAATCCATATACCATGCCACCCACAGATATGCAGCATTTCCAATCAAGCATGGTCATGCATTGCCCCGTGTGCAAGGCAGAGATCACCTCTGAGTAGTCTATATGCCACAGGCTACAATGACCACTGATTTCAGATGAATCCCATTGAACAGATACTGATGACATGAAGTTCCCTTGTGAGGATCCATTGTGTTGTGTGCAATTGCCAGTAGTGCTTGGAAAGGTACATTACCAAATGGCCAGTGCCGTCAAATATTGGCATGCTGAGAGAAGAGTACATGGAGGTTATGAGTATGTCAAATTGGAGTGACTGTGCCTTCAGTTATGACATATGATTCCCGTCTTACCACTGGGGAGACATTATGATCTCAGGTATATTAGCTGTAAACCTGCTTGGCCAAATCTGTGTGCCTAGGTCTATCACTTTTGAGTATGTACAGCACATGTTGCATCTGATGTGCTACTTACCAGGAACATAGATGTTACTGATGGAAATGATACTACATATATATTTGCATGGAGTTTATGGCTATTAGTATGTCAACAGGCATTTATTCATCAATACCTTCTTGTAGGATATTGACATAACTCACACAGACTATGACTTCTCACACTTTGCCGGCATCAGCCAACATTGGCAGCGACAGACATTCAATATTCACTTGTTGTTGTGACTTTCGGCTTTTCCCAGTTAGGGGTTGCCACAGCGGAACTCCGGTCCACTAATGATTGGTAGTTGATTTTTACGTGCCGAGTTACCAGCCTTGACACACAACCTTCAACAAAGGTATGCCCATTCATGCATGTCTCCATGCAGAAGATGCTCTAGCTGAGAATCAAACTGGACAGCGTCTGACTGTGAGGTGACAATGCTACCACATGGTTAAATGGATTCCAAGCAGTACAGGATCCAGGACTGAACCCTGTTGAACACTGCTGCTTACAGATCAGCTATTGGAGGCAGATTTCCCTATTTTGAGTATGTGGCCATCTCTGAGCCACTTAAAGACCCCTATAATGATATTATCATGGATGTCTAAGTGGGTGCTTTTGTCAATGATGCCTGAGAGGGGGATAGAGTCACATGACTTAGCAAAGTCCATGGGATTGTATGCCTTGATGTCCCCTTACCCAGGTCCTTGGTGACTGCCTCAGATATATCCACCACGTTTAACAACCATAATCTCCCTGTCAGAAATCTAAACTGTGTACAGTCAACTGTTTGTAGATCACATATATGTTTGCTGATCAGCTCCATGATGATTTGCCCCACTGGGATAAAGATATGGCTACTCAGGCAAATAGCACTATAGTTCTGGTAGTCAGTGGATGCACCACCTCTTTGCAAGGGGATAACATTTGACATTGTCCAGTCAGCTGGGATGCAGCCAGTGGTTACAATATGCTTGCAAGGAGTTCCCAGTGGTGTTAGTAATCCTTGTTGGATCTCATATAGAACACAGCCTGGAATGTTAGCATGTACAGTAGATGTTGTGTATCACTTTGGTCAAGTGAGCTTCAGCATGACTAAGCAACACAGTTAGTGGTTACTTAATGCCACAACAAACCATGCTGTGCTAACATATCTTGATAGACACAAGTACATTCAAATAAGCACAACAGATGTCTGGATTCATGGAGCTGCTCCTGTAGCTGCAATGGCTTGATTAAGTTCACTTCCAGCAGTGAATAGCACCTGCAGTGTCTTTGGGAAAGCATAGTGTTTCACTAAATCTGGATATGTATCTAACTTTAATGAATATGTATACACCACCTGCATTACCTTGCACACTGTCAGTTTGAGGTCTGGATGTCTAGTCTGGTATGGCTGTGGTGCTGTCCACAGCCTTGAACCAGGTGTCTTTGACTGCACAAATGTTTGTATATTCTAAGGTGGTGACGTCTTCCACATAGTGAGATTTAGTGTTGCCATTTCAAGCATGTAACAGCATAACTGTGGTATTGTATGAAGATGATGTTCTCATTGGAATGTTTTCCCTCCAGATAGTGCCTATAAGATGCATTGTGAGGGTGTCAGCAGCCTTGGCCAGTACTCAAAATTCCAGGGATGAGAAATGAGGATCATCTTTGGCAAAGCTTTGTGGTCTGTTGAGGAAGTCACCCCAGACTGACATGTAGTGGATCCCCTTAAATGACACCACACACTAAGGCAATTATTGACAGCCATCATTTTCTGTGCACATTGAGACATCATCCTAGGTGAGGGTCAAATGCAGCTGAAAACTATGGGCATATCCAGGAGAGACACACAGTGTCTAAGCTCAGTCATGTGTCTGCATACAGTCTGGTGACATATGTCCCTAGTCGTACACAACTTCAGGAAATATGATGTCATCATTATGTTACCTGATAGTACTTGAGTTGTGGCAATGTGTGGTATGGCATATCGTGTCAACCCACAGACAGCTAACTGTGACATTTCCGATATGTAGCCTGGTGACATGGACAATAATGTGTCTCAATATGTAATCACCTATGAATAATAGGTTTGCTTTTGTGTTTTGCCTCGGGTGTTTGACTGGTGATAAAGTGGTGCATGCACTATTATGTGTACTGTGCTCTCCAGAGGTTGGATTTTCTGAGGTGTCTGTTCTTTGGAAATGTATCTGGTAAGGAGCTGCACACACATACAGGTGTGTGTGATGTGGGTGGAGCAGGAAGTGAACTGTGCATGTTGGCAAAATGTTCATTGCCATATGTAGTGACTGCTGTTTGAGACACCATAGAATCAAGGTTTGAAGTACAGTCACATCTGTTACACATTGTGTTTGTGTGGCATAGGAGCAGAGGGGTGGGGAGACTTTCCATATCTCATCAGCAGTCATTGATAATGCCATTAGCAATACAGTCATGCTTGGTGCATGTGACAGCATGGCATCATTAGGCAGTGTCATGACAGATAGTGAAATGTAACATGTCACCTTTATGTAGGTCCCCTAAGGTAACACAGCACCTAACAATGTGCCATACAATACTTTGTCAGCCATGTGGACATTGAATTGACCATAATCCTGTCATTAGGCATGGTCCTAATACCATAACTACAAATGTGACACTGTGCAAGTCCTGCAAAGTTAGTGTCATACTGCCACACCCTTGGGGTTAAAAGCCTGAAAGACAGTGTTTGTAGGCACTCATTGCAGTGATGATGTGGATGCCTGTGCATTCACAGAGGACTCTTTCAACTTTGCTGACATTACTTTGGCCTTGCAAGCATACAATGCTTGACAAGCAACCAGACAGCAAACCGGTTGCTGTGTAACATAATGTGGGAACACAGACATCTGTTCCAGGTATATAACTGTACAACATGACAGACCTAGGACATGTGCCAAATGGACACACTTTGGCCAAAGGTGGCCTTTACCCTGCAATAGGCCTCACAGCCATGTCATGCAGATATCCACCATTAATCTGTTGAAGAGCTGGATGCATGCAGTGCTGTGAAATTGTCACCTAAGATGACCACCACCACTGTGCTGCTTGTTTTAGCAAGCCTGGACATCTATGTCAGTGGATATTGCACATTATAGTGTGACACTGCAGCTTTGTTCCTAATCAACATCTGGTCAGCCCCCTAGTGACATAGTATCAACCCTGCTATAGAAGACATGATACATGCAAAAGCCAACTGATTGCTCAGGTTGCTAATCAAGGCATATACCTGGAGAAGGGTATGTGAAGCCTACAGAGCCTTTCATTCTGTGGGGCAACCATGTGGATGAACAAACAGGCTGTGTCCTACTTTTGATCATGAGCTTTGTAGTAACATTTTGCATGTGATAACAGAATAAGTATCAGAGCATGGTATCCCATGAGAGAATGGTTGTGGTGAGACCAGCAGTAGTAGTAGCCAGGCACCAGCAATTTAGAAGATTCCCCTGCTTTCTGCATTCTTTACAAAGTAATTGTCTCCTTTCAGTACACACTGCTTGAGTAGTGTCTAACTGCAGAATACCCATGTAAAACCTCCCACCTCACCTTCACAGGGTATACATATTATGCTTCCCTCCAATGTTTGTCTGTGCTCTGTACAGACACATTGGATGACTCTTTTCTTGAAGCATGAAGGAAGCAACTGCAATACTTAGTTGCACAGAGTACAACTAGCATGCAGTGCCAAGCAGTGCCCCCATATCTCTCAGTCATCTGATATGTATAGCCATTAAAGGAGTTAGCATGGATATGATCTGTAACAATGTTGTATACCTACTGTCACTGGACCAAGCACAGTTTGTTTTGCTCAAGGGCACATCATGCCTACCTACCCTAACTGATGGACCTCACTGAGTGTTACACTATGCAATAGATGATGGGAATATGACTCACTCCACCTACCATAACCTGACAAGGTGTCTGCCAATATTAGGCCAGCAGGCCTTGCTGAAAACTGTGTAGGTTATTTACAGAGTGGTTTGTCAGCTGGTGGATAGCCAAGTGTCTGATAGCCATAATCTTGGAAGATAGCATTGGGAGACGTATGCTACAATGATATCAGTCACCAGTGGACTTCTCTCAGACATCATTAATGGAATACCCCTTGTAGCTATTCCCTTCTCTGCAGTCACACCACTGTCAGTGACGTCTGACTGACTACATTAGCAGGTGATTGCATATTAGTAGCTGCCTACACAGAATCAGTAGTTATCCAGGATGGCCTGAGACACACATTCAGTTGTTGTTAGAGCCACTGACAAATAGTAGAAGCCAAGGAGTGCACAATACTATCCTTTTGGAAGTCATCCACCCCTGGAAAATATAATAGTGTTCACACACTGCACACAGTTGAGCCATTATTCATGGACTTATGGACACAGAGAGTAATGTAGCCATTGACTTTCACTGGTCAGTAAGATGTGGGGATCCATTCAATTATGCACAACCTATACAGAAAGGTATGGCATGTAAATTCCAGACTGTCATTGTTATACTATATTTGACACTCATCACACCTATTATTGAGTGCAATGGCACCTTTGCTATGTCACTACATGAGTATATCTTACACCTGTAACAGCCACACAGGTTCCATGGTAAACTAATAGACATTGCAGATAACATGTCCGATGCAGTCTGTGTCAAGAGTGTACATGTGTAGTCTGTCTCTTACATGCTTTGGAGGAGATGTGTATGGCTGCCATACAAGGAGGTGTCAGATTCCACTATGTACCTTCTGCTTATCCAAGACAGAACTAACACATGTATTACCTGTTCTACACACCTACACCATCACTGTGGTATAAATAGTACATGCAGAGAGACAGGTGTGTAACACAGACAATACACCCTATATGTAACAGGCTCCCCATGCATGTAAAACACATGTCTGCTATAACACACATCATGTGCAAGTTACACGATGGGATGCAGAACAAGACAATCATAACTGGTGTAGGACAAATGTCTGTAATGGACACTGGAAATTTGTAGATTGGTCATCTCCATCACCACAGCTTGTAGATGTGTTAGCTCCAGAAACCCTGGTGACACTTAGCAAGGGTATAAGAATGTTTCATAGATTAGGGATGTATGAGTAGGCTGTGTGACACCATTGTTCTTGTTACCCTGTGATACACATATGACCCTATGGAGCCATGCACCTATAGTGCTGTACCTTGCTGGAGATGTGTCTTCTGTGCTGACATTCCATCCTGTTCTATGACGTTTATGGGTTTATTGCTGCTGTGTATCCATAGGTGTCCCCTACAGATTCCTGAAACTGAACTATAAAGAGGTCCATGACACACCTTTCATTGGGTAAGTATACAGCCATTACAACATCATACAACAAAAGGTACACAAAATGATGTGGTTTACACATTACAAATGTCAGCATACAGTGTCTGTCAGTGAGCAGTACAAGTGGCATGGCAAAGCAACACTGCATTACAAAAGCACATATTCATTTATATAGTCACCCTGTGCATCAGATACATAACTTCATTTCCCTGCATCAATACTGAGGATGACAGGGATGTGGCACAGATATCATCACTTGCACAGGGTGTTGTGTAAGGGTGCAGGAGGCCTAGACTGACTGAATAGGTTGAAAACATGTATGTGAGTCAGGAAGGGAAGCGGGTAAGATGGACCATGAAAATGTGCCGTGTGTCTGTAGGTGACCTGAATTTGACAGTGGTGTGTGTGTGTGTGTGTTTGTGTGTGTGTGTGTGTGTGTGTGTGTGTGTGTGTGTGAACACACTGAAGCTTGATGCAAGCCCTACATGTGCATGTGTTGGACAGCTTTGAACCATGCATGGTAGTGACAGTTCACCGTCTCTGCCCCCAAACACAGGAATAGGCTCTGCTAGGAGTTGTACAGGCAAATCCATGGCCAAGGTCAGAAGTGGTGCTAGTACCTGCTGGTGACTGCTGTCTGCTGGGACCATCTCCTTCACAGAAACGCCCAGGACCATGATCCCATGGCCTGCCATGCCTTGGTGTGGACAGCACACTCCCCTCTGAAGTGCTGGATGTACTACCACTATGGGAGCATGATTGTGCATGACTATTTGGACTCTCGGCAGATGTAGTTGCTGACCTATGTCCATGAGCCCAACCCTCAACTCCAATCAGATGTTTTATCACAGACAATGTGCATTGCAAGACAGATATTCTACACTCTGTCTCAGACCACCTTCTTTCCACTGCATCAGTGAACCGATCCAGGGTATCACCAATGTGGTGGAGGAAGTCACAGATGTCAGAATATGCTGCATCCATAACCCTGAAAATTCATCTGGAGTTCCTTTCAAAATGTGCTTGTGCCTCCATGATAACCCAAAACATATGCTGAGTGACCCATGATGAGACACCTGCATTAGGTAGTGGAAGGACAGCAGGCCTCCTATGAGCACCCCTATTAATCCATCTGTGTGGAGCCTCACCAGCTCTCTGGCTATGGCCAGAGTCTACACTCACTGGAGCCATTATTGCCACACTTTCCTGTTCAATGTCCCCACCCTCTGACTGTCCAGTATCTGTGGCCTCCAGGGACTGGGTATGTGTAGGCACACTGACTGTGTGTGGTGATAATGAGAGCAGAAGAGGGATGTAAACCTCTGGGACAGATTCAGCCCCTGAAACCCCCACCTGTGCCTCACTTTGGCCACCATCATTATCAGAGTCTGAAGAGACATTGAAATTAGGTTGTGTAGGGGACAAAGATCACCCCCCCCCCCTCAGTCATCTGTGTTAAGAGAGGAAAAAGCAGTTCATTAATAACTGCACTATTATGCTCTGCAGTGCCATGTTGCAATACATGCAAAGCTGTATACACTGTTGTCACTATTACTGACCTGATTAACCCCAACCTCATATAGCAGGACATGAGGACTGTTCTCACAAACAGCTGTAGTTACTTGTAAATAAAAGCTCTTTACACAGCAATCACATCAGCAGCAAAGAGGTACACTGTTGACATTTGCAAAGACTGCACAGTTGACACATATGACAATCTGTAATGTCCTGACAATACTGCCACATCTATCAGTATGGTCACACCTACAAGGCATAGGTATGACTCCAAAGTGTGTACAGTTAGAAAATATCTGTTCAGTTGGCAATCATGCTGACAGTACAGCAATCCAGCTAGCAGGCCTGGGATGACATTTTAGGGGATACATTGCAGTAAATCTACATCTATAACAAAACAGCGTTGTGCTTACCAGGAGCAGGACCACACCCTTGTCCGATTCCTGAGGGACCTGTGAAAAGCTGAGGGAGAGGTAATGTAAAGACCACCACATGTTGTACTTTAACAGGGTAATATGTCTATATATGTCACATTTACAGTAGTTTATTAATTGTTTTTGTCACTTGTCTAGTCAGGATGTATTAGTTGAATCTTTGTGGGTACTGTTCAAGCAGCTTTATTATGTACAAACACATCATGATTGGAGCTTAATAACTTTAACTTAGGTAGTTTATATACAAACTAGGTATTACATTCATACATGCTCACAATCTGGCTGCACATTCAAAATGGCACTAAGTATAGCACATGCTTGCTATTTATATATGCACGTTCAGTCCTTGCAATTGTTCTTAAAGACAGAGCACACACACTCTGTTCTACATCCTGCCTTTTGAGAAATAGATCATGCGAGGCTGACAATATCAGTTGACATGCAAACAATACAGATAGTTCTTTGTCATGCAATTATACAGAACTAGACACATATATACACTTATGTCCAGGTTGCTGTGTATTTCACACTAGGTATGGAAATATGACCAAATTGTGTGACATGAAACTTGGAATCAAACTTAGCAACTGGGACTGTCTCTGCTGAATGTTCAACTTTAGGGACATCAGGAACATCATCAAGAATGGAAGTAGAAGTTAAAACACATTCTGGAATAGTAACATTGTCTGGATTTCTCTGAGATCTAGAGTCTGTATCACAGGCACAATGCTGTGATAATGATTCTGGTACAGGAAGAAGATGTCTGTACTCCACACCCTCAGATTTTGCAAAGTAGGATCTCAGCTCGGTACATACACCTCTTACTTGACCAATTCGGTTGAAAACTTTCAATGTTTGTATCCTCACTGTCTCTCCTCCTTTTACTGGACAATGAAATCTTTTCGAGTTATCATAACAACTTCTAGGAAGAATTCTTCCTGAATAATTAGGCTCTGATGGTTCTATTGTTCTTAGCTTTAGCCTCAATAAACTGGGACTAATAGGCAGTGTTGTTCTGGTTTGCCAGGATAGAAGTCTCTGAGGAGGCGAGCCAAGTATATCATCACAGGTTATGTTTCTGAGATTAAGTAAATTCAAATAGCCATCAGTATTTTCACTCTTTGACCTTTCAAGTAATTGCTTTGCACTCTGCACTGCACGTTCAGCTAGACCATTTGACTGCAGATATTCTGGATTACTAGTAACATGTACAAAGTCCCATTCTCTTGCACATTTCTAAAACAATTGACTAGTAAATTGAATACGATTGTCAGAAATAACTTTGTGTGGACTACCATGGACTGAGAAATGATGTTTCAACTTAATAATAACAGCAATGGACATTAGACTATGTAGTAAATCTATCTCAAATCAGTTTGAATAAGAGTCTACCAATACTAAGTAATGCTGATTGTTCCACTTGAATATATCAGTGGCTACTATCGACCAAGGTAGTTCAGGAACTTGACTTAGCTGAAGTGGTCCTCTTTGCAAATGCTGTTTAGTACTATTGCATACCGAACAAGAAGAAAGTACTTTATCAATGTCTTTTATTAGTGAAGGCCAAAATGCTATTTCTCTCACCCTTCTTTTGGTATATTCAGAACCTGGATGACCACAATGCAAAATCTGAATATATTCATGTTGTAAGGAAGCAGGAATAACAATTTTGGGACCTCTGAAATTAATCCCATCTTCCATCAACATCTCATCTCTGTAAGGAAAATAAGTTTGCACTTCAGGTGGTGCACTAGATTGCTTTGACAGCCATCCAGCATTAATATAATGCTTGAGCTTTTGCAAAATTGGATCAGTCTTTGTATGATCTCTCAGCTCATCAAGTCTCATGGTAGAAAAATTATGCACTTCTATTACGTCAAAGTCAAAATTCTCTGCATTAAGCTGTTCATTGTATTTCTGGGCAATCTGGATAAGGTATCAGACAGATAAAGAAGTTTGCCTTGTGTATAGACCATTTTGAAGTTGTACTTTTGCAATTTGAGCATCATTCTTTGTAATCTCACTGGAGCTGAATGCATAGGTTTCTTTAAAATAGTAACTAGAGGTCGGTGATCAGTTTCAATCTGAATAGCGCAACCATAGATATAATCATGAAACTTTGAACATGCAAGTGCTATTGCCAAAAGTTCTTTCTCAATTTGAGCATACTGCATTTCAGTTTGGGTAAGTGTTCTAGATGCATAAGCTACTGGCCTGTCTTCCTGAAGAATAACTGCACCAAGGCCACATTTTGAAGCATCACAGGAAAGAGTGACTGGTTTATTGACATCATAGTATCTTAATGAAGGTGGGGTGGCAACTTTCTGCATAAGGTCTTCAAATGCTTTCTGGTGCTGTTTCAACCAAGACCATGTAACATTTTTGCAAGTCAGCTCTCTTAAAGGTGCTGTCAACTCACTGAAGTCTGGTATAAACTTGCCTAAATAGTTGCTCATACCAAGAAAATGCTGTAGAGCTTGAACATTATCTGATGCTGACATCTCAAGAATAGCTGCTTGCTTTGATGGGTCTGGTCTCAAGCCAGTGTTGGTAAATAAATGACCTATATATGTAACTTCTGGTAGTCTGAATTACACTTCAGAGGACTGAGCTTTAAATTCACTTCACATGCTCTGTCTAGAACTCTGTTTAGGTTTCTGTCATGTTCTGCTTCACCATTGCTTCCAACCAATAAATTATCTATTATCATGGTACAATGATAACCTGAAATAATTGGATCCATTGCATGCTGGAAGACTTCACTTGTAGAATTTATTCCAAATGGCATCATCAGGAATCTATAGCTGCCAAAAAGGGTACTGAAAGTGGTCAGTAATGAGGAGTTGTGATCAAGCATCTCATACCAAAATGAACTTTTTGCATCCAAGACAGAAAAAAAAACAGTAGCATTTGGTATTAAAGCTGCATCCTCTTCAACTGTACACATTGGATGATGTGGTATCATTGGTGCTTTGTTCAAATCTCTTGGGTCCATACATAATCTGATTTAATCTGAGCCTTTTTGTGAGCTGCTTCCATGGATGACACCCATTCAGTTGGTTCTATAACTGGACAAATTATACCTCGGTGCACTATTTTATCCAGCTGAGCTTTGACGTTATCCTGCACAGCTATCAGAACTCTTCTTGCTGTTCTGACTACTGGACTGATCTCTGGGTTTAACTTCATAGAATACACAACTTGAAGTTTGCCCAACTTGTCATCGAAAATATCAGCATACTCTGAGAAAATGGATTCAGAAAAATTGTAGCTAGGATATGTGCTTATATGAAAGCAGATTCATTCTCAACTGTCTCAGAGACCCAATAATGGCTGCACAGGTCTTAGAACTACATAGAATAACAAGCTGTAACAGTTCCTAGCCAAATAATATGAAAGCCCTACTAAACCTTCAGTTTGAATTTCTTCACCTCCATAAGCAGCAAGTTTCACACTACTAGCCACATTGAGTTCTTCATTAGTTCTCACCTTAGCAAATGTGTCTACTGATGTAACATTACACTTTGAACCAGTGTCTACTTTGAGCTCGGTGGATTACCATTGATCTGGACAGTACAAAACACTTTGCTCTTTGCCAACAAATTCACTGCATCAACCTTTTCACTGATTACTGATACACCATCTACATAGAAATTGGAGTTGCAGTCTACGTGATCAATTTGCTTTTTTGAGTGACCCTTCTTTATAACTGTGAGGGGTTTACTTGATTTGCAAAATTTTTGAAAATGGTTCCATTTTTTTTTACACTTGTGACATTGCTGACCAAATGCTAAGCATGTATCTCTTTTAGACTCTGCACTGAAAATGCTCCATTCTTAGAACTTGCTGGAAAACTGTGTCATGTCCCTTGTGAACCTGCAGGGGCTGTGGCTGCCATGTGGTTGGGCCTGCTTCTGTTTGCCATGTGTTGCATGCTGTCTACATTTGCTCTGCAGCCTGCTGAAACCATGTTCTTATCACTTGCAAGCATACTTGTGTGCCTTTCTGTTACTTCATGGATTTGACATATCTCAATAGCTTTACTCAATTTTAAATCACTTTCACAAAGCAAATCATTCTCACAGCAGCACTATTAATACCACACAAGCCTGTCCTTTATTAACTCATCTTTTAAATCACCAAACCGATAAATACCTCTCTAATGTAATATTTGTCTGGGGGTTGCACATTTCCCTGAATTTGCACTTCAAACACTCGGGGTCTTCCCTTGATTCAGCCTGTACAACAATATGAAAATTTTCATCTTCTTCCTCATATACTGTTGGTGCATACACAAATGAATGCTCTCTTTCAATGGCCTCTGACCCAGCTAGTGGTGGGCATTATCCAGAAAATAATGAATTTTTTAGAAGTGCAGAGGCCCTCTGTCTGCAGCATCAATTCTCATTATCCCCCCCAATAACATCAACACTCTCAGACATTACTGTTTACCTAAAATAGCACAGTGTGCTAATGCAGATAAAACAAAAAATAAGAAACTGTATTACTGCATAAATCAAACAGAGCAACATAAACCATTTAAAAATAATAATAATACAGTGCATTATTATAGGCTAAATGCAGTAATGTATAACAGTACATATAAAGAATTACCGAACAAAATAAAAATCAAAATGCAAAAGCAGGTATCTTAGCTAAAGATAAGTAGAGTCAGCTAAAAACAGCAAAAATAAGCAACTAAATTGATAATCCAGTATACTGTTCTATATTAAGTTAAATAAAGCATGGCACACAAAAAACTGAGAGAACCACCCTAGCATTTTGAAAGATTATCACTGCCAGCACTAACTTGATAACACAAGACTGACAAATGGCATGACAGCAATCAATAATGTGCAATTCAGGGACACAGTAAGGTGGTACCAAGCAGCATATCATCAGCAGCTCATTACCATGTCTCTGACACCAGTACTGCACCCTCAGACCTGACCATGATAGTGCTCCCCCTACCGGGTCATACACAGTAGTTGAACAGACATCTTCTAGTGCAGTCTCACACACACACACACACACACACACACACACACACACACACACACACACACACACACACACACACACACACACACACACACACACACACACACGGCTTCACTGCACAAATTTCCTACAAGGTGATCATCCAGAAATGTATACATGCACAAACTCGTCACAAACATGCAGACATAAAGGCAGCTGCATTCACACCCCTACAAACATTCATGTACATAAACACATACACACACACACACACAAACACTTACATGAATAGCTTTGTGGCACCTACCACAGTCATACATGCACTTTTTCCTCCTTGCAACCAAAATAATATTGTAGAGCAATTGTTTCTACTGTGGTATTCCAGTGCAGGTGCCATTTTGGGTAGAGTATGTGGCTAATTAGCATTAGCTACACCCCCAAAATGTTGCATTTGCATGCAACTTCATCATCAGGAATGTTGCCTCTGCCATAGCCATTGCCTGTAAACCTCTGTAGTGGCAGCAGTCTCTGAATCACTCGGACATACCACACTGATAAAACCTACTGAGTAAAGACTTTTGCAGAGCAGTAGATCTTTTTGAATGCCTGCACAGTTAGAAAAGCTAGAGTATGGGTAGGAGGTGTAACAGCTGAAAAATCAGTGACTCCAGTAAAAGCCAATTAGAACCAGTTACTTAAGCTAATACAAAGGCAATACAGATAAATAAATAATGCAACAGTAATACAGTTAGATAAATAAAACAAAGTAATTAACAAAATAAAACAGTGCAATAAAAGAGATGATTCATACTTTACTGTTCAATGAATATAGAATTAAGCCCTTTGAAATACTAGAAGAAACAAATGCACCATTTGGCTTCTGTATAGCACTGACTTCATTATTGTTGCACACAGCCCAGCAAGTCAGGTCCCAGAGCACCATTCTTATGCAACATTTACAAAAGCAAGTCCCAGTGGCCTCAATATTTGCTGAAAAAGGCAGGTTCTGTATGAAAATGGACTTAACTGTACAGGTCTTTCACATAGTTGAGGTGTTTGGTGGAACAGCCTACAGCAGCTCAACACAAATGAGAACAAGGCTGCACAATGGTCTACAATTCATTTGCATTCAAATTCCAACAGTCAGCCAAACAAAATACACAGGAGAGCAACCTACATCAGCCTATTGTTCAGAACACTGCCTGCTAACCCTTCTCTCACCAAGGGCAAACAAAAGCAGCAGTCTCAAGTGAAATTATCAAAAGGACATCCCTGGGGTCTGTAAATATGCTGAAATAGTCAGGTCTCAGATTTAAAATAGGTTTGGTTACTCAAGTATCACTCTGTTGCAGTTTATTATTATACTTCATCTTGTCCTTTTTTGATTTTATTCAGTTTCAGGACCGATATATTTCAGGCATTTCAGATGTTCTGACTCGGTAACTGTAATATGTGTGGCTTAGTGATGTATTTGTGCAATGTACATTAATGTGCAGCTTTCAAGGATTATAGTATATATTTAAATTAATGCTACAACTCCTATATCCTTTGACATAACTGTAATCATCCTGTATTCTCTCGGCACTGTCCTGTCATTCACTATCATGTTTACCTTGTTTTACTTTTATAATTTCTGTTGTATCTGTACTCATATGTGTTTTGTGTGTGTGTGTGTGTGTGTGTGTGTGTGTGTGTGTGTGTGTGTGTGTGTGTGTGTGTGTATGCACATGTGCGTGTGTGCACATGTGAGTGAATGTGTGTGTTTGTGTGTGTGTGCATGTGTGTGCACGTGTGTGCGTATATGTGTGTATTTGTGCATGTGTGTGTCTTTCTGCATATGCGTGCATGCCAAATGGCACTCTTAATTTTACGGTTAAATTATGGTTCAAATGCATGTCCTGCCATTGTTAACTATCTGACATACAAAGTCTATCCATTTGACTTCTGTGTTTGTATGCTTCTGTGACAAATAACATTCTGATGAAGACCAGTATGCATCTAGTGTATCAAAAAACATATGATATAGTAATAGTTTCCCTATCCTTGTGTCACTCCTTGAACTGGATACAGTCTTTCAGGGCTTGTCATGCATGTCATGATACATACATGCATGTATGCACAGCACTGATGTGTGTGTCTCTGTTTGTTGAATTACTATTGGCCATTGTGAATGTACTACCACTGACGCTGTTGCCTGTTTTTTTTTTTTGTGGTTGCAAGTCCCACAGTTGCATCTTGTAACCACTTCCAGGTTTGCTTTGCATGCTCTATTTCCTTATTGCACACACTGATTTACAGTAACAGCTAACAAAGTTTGAAGTTTGTAGGTGTGCTTTATGTTTTACAATGTGCTGCTGTACAGCACAACATTTTGCATGTCATAACAAATCCATGGCCCATGCCCAACACTGTGATGCTTTACTTCTTCCCATTACTGTGATATTGGATTTGTAATGCTGCTTTGGTAACTCTATGTCAGCATAATCTGCATGACTTAAAAATGATTAGAGGCACTACTGCAGTGCTCTGTACCCTTGTCTCAGTATAGCTCATGCTTCTGCATCAACATGCACCATTAATATTGGTGCTGCAATGTGGTTTTATGCTGACTTGTGAAGTTATTACAATGGAGAGCTTTCCTCAGTGCTGTCAATTTCCATTTCACTTTGTCTACTCTGGTATTGCTAAGGCCTACACTGCATCTTTAGCTGTCTATTCCATTACATTATAGTTACACCTTTACAAAAATGTGTATTCTGACCGTCTTAGATAAAGAAAGTGTTACTACAGTGCCATACCAACAGTTCTTATTTAAGCTACTGCAGTTTTTTGTATGTTACACCAACAGTAAGTATAATACTATTACTTTGCTATTACAAAAGTACTTAAATGTTAATTTGATTGTTCTACCAAGTCAACCATATTTACTTACAGAACTATTCTTGCAGGCAGCCAATCAGAAGTATGAGACTTGAGACTGCAAGCCTAGACAATTCTAAAATTAAAGTGGAATTCAGTTTATCAACAGCAAGTGTTGAAACTCACTGTGCACTTTTACATGTTTTTTAGGGGGCTTCAATCCCACTCTCATCCCCAATGTGAAGAGCTATGACACCTATAGTCTTGCTACTTATATATACTGCCTTTAAGATCACTATTCCTTCAAGTAGGGCTTGCAGTTAATATGTATTCCATCCGTGCATGCTTACATTTCACTGTTCTGAGGGTTATAGTAAAAATCCTCCAACTTTCAATATACAGCCATAGCTAGGGTGTGGAAAAGGGGACAGCTGCCATAAATGAAAACTGTTATGGGGTGAGATCATTAGTGCAGTTAGGCAGACGTGTAATATCTGCAACTTGTTACTGGCATATGAACATTCATTCAGTTATAACAGTTCCAGCTGGCTAAATGACTGAATCTGGATGAGTACTGGTGTAGTTCTGAATGTCTCAGTGGTTTGTTGGATGTTTTTGATTTTTTTTTCAGTTTTGGCTTCAGCGGTGCATCAGGCTGGGATTGCCCAGGGTGCCAATTTACCCAGCTGTTGCTGCTCAGTGTCGACAGGAATCCATTCTTCTGCCACACCAGCAGTGATTGTAGTAATGTTACTCTGCAGCGCAAAAAGTACTTACTCTGCCTTGAAAACAGCATTTATTCTGTCTGTGCTCTTCTTTCTGATTTAGGTGCTTCAAACACGTACAGGATATCATTGACTATAGAAACTGCAACATCGGCTCCAACAGGGCAAATCAGTAAGTGCTTTAGAGTTAAGACTCAGAAAAATGGACTGCATATGCATAGGGCTATTATACAATTGAAAGAATATTCCAGAGTTCTTCATAATTTATACAGACTATACAGAATAACAAGGGTTCTGCCAACGCATATCTGAATCCTACCAGATATCTGGAACAGATGCAAGGTATGTTAAGTATTACACTCTACAGTTCTTAAACCTGAAAGTACTGGGGTATGACCTTTTCCTAACTGCTTAGTGCACACTGCAGATCTTATTTGCAAAATCTGTGACAAGTACTATTTACTGAAAAGTCTGCATTCCTCATCAGTTTGTATCTTTGGATTAGTGCTTCTGTTTTGATCTTGATAAAAACAGAAGAAGAAGGGCATTATTTCTTAGACTTCTTTGGAGACTACTGATCACTGGAAAATCTAATATGTTTCTCAGGATCTAGTTTGGGATGAATGTGATTGTTTTGCTCCAGGTAAGAGAAGCAGTGGGTCATCGATTCCTGACTGTCTCTGAATAGGCAGTGTGTGTGTGTGTGTGTGTGTGTGTGTGTGTGTGTGTGTGTGTGTGTGTGTGTGTTTGTGTGTGTGGACTTTCCTGATTGGTGGCAGTGTGTGTGTGTGAGTGTGTGTGTGTGTGTGTGTGTGTGTGTGTGTGTGTGTGTGTGTGTGTGTGTGGACTTTCCTGATTGGTGGCAGTGTGTGCGTGTGTGTGTGTGTGTGTGTGTGTGTGTGTGTGTGTGTGTGTGTGTGGGAGGGGGTGGGGTCTTTCCTGATTGGTCTGGTTGCTATCCATGGCATCTACCAGGAGAAGGCTACAACAAGCCTACAGACATACATTTTAGGTTGAGACTGTTGATCACCAAAGAGTCTGTGGCCCACTTCCTATCTTGGGATTAATGCTGCTGTTTTACTTCTGGAGAGGGAAGAAGCAAAATGACTTTAACTCCCAGTTGCGTGAAACTGTAGTGAGACCTGCATTAGCAGTATCCAGAAACTAGACAATAATTAAATCACCACTATTCATCATTCGTGACAAATCTAATTCTGTCTTTTTAGTAAGTACTGTTAGGTTAGCTATCATCTAACCAAATGTCCCTAAATATTCTTTATTATTCATTATTAATTATATTTAAGATTATAATTTCATCAAAAGTTTTTGCTTATCATCAGTTTGTATTTCATCTGTAATCTAAACCCACAGAGGACACTTCCAGCATTAAGTTGGTGTTAAACTGATCAGAAAGGAAATGTGCAGATATTATTTAAAATGCAGAGCTCTGTACAGGCTACAGCATTGTCAAGAGCTGCTACCATACTCTAAAAGGAGCCTTACTGGACTCTTGTATCTGTACAAACACAATGATGGCTTTAACAGTGTTGGGAAACCAACCCAGTAAGTATTTTAATGTCTCTATAACAAATGCATCAAATTGTAATTTTATGTTCATTTATTATTTTTTAAATTTCATCACCAGTTTCCCTTCAGCAGGTCTATTTTTTATATATTGTTTGGGTAATTATATAGATCAGTATATCATATTTTCTTGACACGTTTACTGAAAAACTTTAACATAATTATTTGTAGCTCAGCTGATATTCCATATAGGTTCTTCAGCAGATAGTCTGTACTCTATAGATCATTTTTTATTGGGACTCCCATGCAGTAAATGTAGCTCTAAAGCTTACACCCACCTTCAAGCTTTGTTCATCTGCTATGTCATCATCTCCCCTAGACTGACAGCATAGAGGTTAAGGTGTTAAGGTGCAGGATTATCAACTGATAGACCTGGGTTCAAACCTAATTGGGGCACAAATGTACAGCAGCAGCAGCAGTGTCTGTGCAGAAGAAAGACCTGGCAATCTACTTATATAATACACCACGAGAACCCTATGGTGCTAGATTTACAAGTCCAAACCCAACCAGTGACTGAACAGACATTGGAGCTGTGGAAATGAAACTGAAAGCATCTGTTCCTTATTAAAAGTGATATGTTTCACTCATCTGTTCCTTATTAAAAGTGATATGTTTCACTAAAACTGGTATAGCTGGAAGCTATCCTCTCAAGACAAAACTGCCTATGCCTACATTTTTTCTTAGCTATTTACATATGCTTCCCATTATACACCACACTATACTTGTTTGCTGTTTCTATTAGTATGTTGGTTTTACATTTACTTGCATCATTTTACTGTACTTTCACGAGACTGCCTTTGAATTAAAAATATAACAAACATGTTTCAGCATTAATGTAACCTTTTAGTGCTGTATCCAGTGGAATCTGATCACAACATAAGGGACTTAGATTAAAGAATGAGAGAAACATACATCGTCCCCCTGTTGGAGAATGAACATTCTCCAACAGGGTGTTAATGTACTGATATCACCACTAAAATAAAGTCTGCTGCCTCACTGCACCATATTTAGTTGTTGTGAAGCTCGAACAGAAAAAAAGCAAACAGTCACCATTTTTTATACTCTTTTAATACAGCCTTGCTGCTTACTAAGCATAAAATTAAAAAAAAACGAAATAAAAACAGGAAAAAGAAAATAACAAAGAAAAAAAACAACTAGGAATGTTAACTACAGTAGTAGCTACAATTGTTTACAGTTTTATTTTCCTCTTCCTAAGCACAGCTTGCTTTATTGAGGAGGAAAAAAGTAAAGAAAAAAGAAAGGCAATTCTGTGTGTGTATATGTGTGTGTGTGTGTGTGTGTGTGTGTGTGTGTGTGTGTGTGTGTGTGTGTGTGTGTGTGTGTGTGTGAGTGGAGTGTGTGAGAGAGAGAGAGAGAGAGAGAGAGAGAGAGAGAGACCGAGTGAGCAAGAGAGACAGGTACAGAGACAGAAAGAGATAATGTAAATCTCTTAACTTTCTATGGCAAGAAGTTTTCCATCAGGACACATTATATCAACAAAGTATGAAACTCTAATGTATGGAATTATTGACTTGACTACAATTCTCATATATTTACAAGAAATATGAAGAATGTGGCAAAATCAGGGACTGTTAAGAGACAACAGAAGTTACAATGCCTTGCGTTGCATGATTTTCTCTTTAATTAATTTCATCACAATGAGATATGTGAGGTCTATTCAGTCAGCAAAATGGCTGTAACTGCTGTGTGTGTGTGTGTGGGGGGCATTACATGAACATTAAATATTACATATTTTATATTTTTGATGTAAAATACTTCCTCCATTAGTAACATGTGCTCCAGCAAGTCGAAAACATTAGGTGAAGGAATTGTTTTACATAAGATATATTTTTTAAAAAGTATATGGTAAAAAAATCAAGATATCTCATTTTCTAAGTGCAATAATGCCCTCCAGGATGGGAGTTGCCCCTCACAACACTCCTGGGCAGGAGTCATTTCCCTAATAGTGCCCACCCTGTCAGGTATTATAGCTCGCTTAACTGCATACCATTTGGTTTGTGGGAGGGGCTCATCATAAACCCCAAAGCAAGACTATGTAGTTAATTATTCTTATTTCAGCTTTTTCTCAAGAAGCAAGCATTCAGAAACAAATAGTCTTCAATTGTGTCTGTTTCATCCAGGATAACTGAATCAACTTTCTGTGTTTGATTTTTCATTCAAGAGCATGCCTCAGTCTTAAAATGTATATTGTGAACAATGCACATTAAATGACTGAAAAAGAGCCAAACTGTATTTTTGGTTCCTTTGTAGGTTCATTACAATGGATTATAACAATTGGAGCTGCCACTGGTTCTATAACTCTGCTTGCTGTTATCATAGTGATAATTGTTTTGAGTTGTAAAAAAGGTAAGGATGTTGGTGTTTTCATTCATAATTGGTAGCCATTCTGTCTAAAATGTAAATTACTTGTTTTTTCCAAGACAAAAGAAATGCATTGCAAATCTAGTATTGCATTATATTACAGATATGGGATGGCAAAAAGGCAAATTTGGCAGGCTACACTGTCTTTTGGTGCATTTAGCACAATGTTACCCCTTCCTTGTCCCCCATCATCTGCATTATACATTCTTAAAACATTTGGAGGAACAGTTCCTCTTGTAGCATGTTCCATTCATCCAACCCCCTTCGTGGAAAGTTTTTCCTTACATCCAGACTAAAAAGATATAAATATGGCAGTTTTGTCTTCTCCACTGTCAATCTTACCTTTTCAAGTTGACTAACCCGCAATACCACCTTAATATTTTATGTACCAATATTTTGTCTCCTATGTTCCTCTCCTTTTTGTCAATATAAATTAATCCAGTTGACAAGACCCTCTTTATAGTCCTGCTCCTCTGTTCCTCTTGCAGCTCGCATAGCCTCTGTTTGCACCCTCTCAGGTGCTTGGGTCTCCTTTTCCCTGAAAAGCATACTTCTGTGGCCTGAGGAGTCATCCATATGCTAAGGTTGTCTATCTGCTTCATGAAATTGAGCCATCCCTGAATACATCCTAGGAACTTATCCACCTTCACCACAGTCTTCTTCTCCTAGGCCTGATAGTTAATTTCTACAACTTCCAGGAGATCTTTTTCTTGTTTAGTGACATTTAGTTTTTCACAACACAGTTGGTAGTCATTTCTGGGGTTCTCAGTCCCAAGCTGTAAGATGTTGCAATTTGCAGTGATGAACCTCAGTTTTTACTTCTCAGCCTACTTGGCCAATCTACTGAGGTTCCTTTAGAGTTCCTTTTCCATTACAGAAAACATTGTTCCTGCAATTGTATAGTCATGAAGAACAACGCTGACTGTGTTTTCAGTACCTCTAATAAGAGGCAACAAATATAACCCAAAGACAACTAGCCCAAGACCGTCACCTTCACAACCACTTTCTACTTCCTTCCATGAAGCAGTTCCTTTGCTTATGTAACTATCTTCTCCTCTTCCTTCATATTTCCTACTTTCTCAACTAGCCAAGTATAGTACACAGAACTTTGGTAAAGTCAAGAGGCACCACAATCTCAGAGGATTCCCTGTGCAGGTCCTGTGCTGCCCATTCATTAAAATGGCTCATGAGGCTCTATTAGCTGCAAACCTAAGCTGGCATTTCTCATGGAAGCTTCTATCCGCCAGGAACTCTTTTCATCATTATTTTCCTCTTGAATTTACCTACTGAGGTAAGATTTGCAGGTATGTTCTTGCTTCTTCCTTGTCAAATGGAAACACAATGATCATTTCCCAGTGCTCAGGCACCTCTCCACATCTGAGTGACCAATTAAAGAACTGGGAAAGAAGGACTGACAGCATTCCAATCAAATTCTCCAGAATTCTTCAGCATATGCCATTTGGGTCTCACTCCCTTTCTTCCTTCAGTCACATTTGCACCCTCTCTCTCTCACCCTCTGTCACCCTCTGTCAGTGTTTCCCACTCCCTCTGTCACTCTCTCTCTCTGTCTCTGTTCCCTGTACCACCTCTTACTTCTCTCAGTCTTTCCTGAGTTGGCACCCCCCTTCTTTTTTTTCTTTTGTGGATAATGATGTAAAACATTGTATTGCTTATTCCACTTTAGAATCTAATTGTCCATTTTATAAAACTGTGTTGTATTATTTCACATTTTATATTAAAAAGAAGAGGAAGAGACGTATTTGATAGATATCCCATTAATCCCAGATTGCTCCAGGAGTACATTTTCTGTTGTGTTTAAGTTTCACAGTGAATAGCTTTTTTTAGTACATCCTGGGAGATGAATTGCATTATGGCTCCATTTATTTATTTGTATAAGAATAAATGAACAAAAAACATCTGTGTAGCATTTAAAAACATCTATCATTGTTTTTAGCACTATAAACATCTGATACAAACATATTACTACTCTGCTCTCAAAGTGAATTTCTTGACATCATTTGTCAAACACATAACAAGTTGGTTATAATCCACGGTGTCTTGTCTGCTGTTATCGTGGTCTTTGTTTCTGCTTTCCAAGAGAAAGGCAAACACGTTGCTGAAAGTTCACTGCAATTAAAAGCAAGATGATAGAATCATAATAACAAGCCTCAGACACCTAGACTCAATTCAAACACTGCACCTTTCTCTGTACTTTCTACACCTACATCCAAAAGATTCACTATGGCTGCATACATCCACACATAAGGTCAACACAGACTACAGCTGCAGACAGTAATGTCCTAGTTATTGGTGATTCTATAGTCTGGCACACAGACCCTCCTCTTGCCATTATGGACAAAAACAGCGTGACAGCTGTCTCTCTGTGCCAGGATTTAT
The DNA here is from genome assembly GCF_019279795.1 of Protopterus annectens. Classification (NCBI taxonomy): domain Eukaryota; kingdom Metazoa; phylum Chordata; order Ceratodontiformes; family Protopteridae; genus Protopterus; species Protopterus annectens. Next base: position 146,785,308 of record NC_056750.1, read on the forward strand.
GACGTGACAAAGGCCCGTAAAGCTCTCCATTCCATTGGCTATGTCTGTGACTTTATGGTTGTGGTTGTCCATGTAGAGGCTAATGAACTTAGATTTTCCACATTAGGGGATATGCAGAGACATAGATAGATAGAGAGAGAGAGAGGTGTGGTGGAGCTCTCCATGCATGTGTCTGTGGTAGGAAAGACACTAGTCTTGAGCAATGTCTTGCCATCCCCAAGAGCAGTGCCCCACATCAAAGACAATCATTTTTAACAATTGTGTAGTTGACTGCTATCAAGTAGCAATGTCTGTTTGTTGTTGCTAGTGGATTATGAGATACCTTTTGAGGGTTGCAGATGGCCAGGATGATTCAGTATGTTTCAACATGGAAGATAATTGCTGATAGACCTATATGTTTCACCAGGGAAGGCATATATCTCTCTTCTCAGGGCTTTTGCCTATTAGTTAAAATGCTCAATGTCCCAAAATGCATTTTTATAGGTTAGGCTCCTGGATATACCAATTTATTAAATTCTAGCTTGACTTATATTAAGGTAACACTGCTGAAGGTTAAGGGTTTTGATAAAAAATGCCCGAGCTTCAGGCTTTGTTATCCCTCAAACACATCCATGTCTAACTGTCTGACCTTGATGGTCTCTTTAATTTGGAATGCATCCATGCTTGTGCAATTACTGAAACTACCTAACACTCACCATGCCTTTAGACCTGATGGTAACTGTGGTGCTGTCTCCATATTTGTTACAACCATATCACCTCTGTACAGGTTCCTTGAAACCCACAAATGGAACTCACTGGTTTCCAAATCATGCTAAACAGGGCCAACTATCAGTTTTTAGCCTGTTATAGGATATCATCTGTGCCCCCTAAAAATCATGTAAGGTTCCAAAATGTATTTGATGAACTCTCTATAAACAAGAACACCTTTATTTTGAGAGACTTTAAGTACCTCTCAAAGAACAGGAAGACATTCTTAGATTTAATAATTGAAAACTCCATTGACCAGATTATTAGGAAATATACTAGAGGACATAATGTTCTTGACCTGGTCCTTATGAATATAACTTCTTTGTGTACTGTATCTTCAGTGTATCTCCTTCACCAGTTAAATTGAATCATAACCTAGTGAACCTGACCTTCAAAATCTCTAAACACACTGAAACCAGTATCTTAGAATTCAGAGATTTCAAACATTCTAATTTTATAAAATTCTATGAAGAAGTTTCACAACTCACTTACAGCAGCATCACCCCAGATATTGCTACAGCAGGTAGCTTCACAAAGGAATTCTATGCCACTTAGATAAATGCATACAACTGGATGGCTGAACCAGATCTAAATAGAAACAGAAATTTAAAAACAAATCACACTGGTAGTCCACCAAGATAAATAAACTATAAAAATACTAAAAGTATATGACAGATCAAAAGATTCTCATACCAAGGATAACATTAAAAAATTGAATAAAACCTTGAAAAAAAACAATTAGTTCTGCTAAAGTAGCCCATGAACTTAGGTTAGCATCAGAAGCTAAGGACAATAACAAAACTTTCTTTATCTAAGTTAGGAAATTAAGAAATAGCACCCAACATTGCCCTGAAATTATTTATAATGGGGCCACCTACTGTTACCCAGTAGACTTTGCTAATATACTACTAAAAAAAAAATCAGTGCAAATTTTACCCCAAACATGACTATACAAAGCCCAGTTACTCCTGAATCTCTCAGCCTCTCTCCACATTCATCATTAAAGAACATGCAGTGAAGATGCTCTCTAAGGCTAAAATATTTCCTCCATGGGGCCTAATAATATATCAGGCTGTTTGATAAATAGCACCAAAAATTCTCTTGCAGAGCCACTCCATAACTCTTTAACCTGAGTTTAGCCACTGATTTCATCCCTTAGGCTTAGCACTCAATAGTGGTGATGACCCCAGCACCCCAGGGTATTGTAGGCCCATCAGTCTAACATGTATTATTTGCAAAGCCTTGAAGCATATTATAACTTACATGATAAACTATGATATTAAAAATCTCATCATGATAGACTCACAGCAGTTTGGTTTGTCAAGGGTAGATTCTGCCTAATGAATCTGGCTAACTTGTTTAAAAGAGCAACACAGACTGTTAACAGTGGTTTTACTATCCACACAGTGTACCTTGACCAGTCCAAAGTATATGACATCATCCCCCATACTAGCATAGTTATTAATCTTAATGCATTACAAAAAGATCCCTGTGTTGTAAGACAGATAACTAATTAGTTAAAAGTAGAACACACACACACACACACACACACACACACACACACACACACACACACACACACACACACCATGGGTGGCAGGTGCCTAATCAGAGAGTATGAAGGTAACTACTGGTATTCTGCAGGTCCCAGTGCTGGGACATCTGTTCTTCAGCATTTACTTTTTTCATTTCCAGAACATGAACTGAGATCTCTGACTAACCAAATTTCCAGATGACTGTTACCTGGGGGTCACTGTCAAGTTCTCCTCTGATGCCCAAGCCTTTCAGTTTGAACTTAGACTCATAAATACCTGGTGTACTAATAATGGGGTCAAATTAAATGTTGGAAAATGCAATATTGTCATATTTGGTAGACAACCCTTTCCCAGCTTATAACACAAACATCAGCCCACACAAAAATGAGAATGTTGTTAGAAAACATGGAATGTGGGTCGATAAACCCCACTTCTTTGATCATCATGTAACAATAGTAGTCAGGAAGTCCTTCAACTTAAATTAGCTAATTACTAAAGGATTATTATGCAGATTTAAAGATTTATATTCAGCACTATGTAGGCTTATTATTGAATACAATGACTCTTTGGGATGTACCTTACTAGCTATATCAAACAACTAGAAACTTAGAAGATCACTAGCTTAAAATTCCCAACCTGCCAGAAAAGACTGGACTCTTTGTCCCTTCATTAAATATCTTGTAGATTCTTAAGGAGAGATCAGTGCCTCATCTTCCATACCATTATGGACCCAGTGGTCCTGGATCTCCAGTATCTTCAGAAACCAAATTTTCCAACAAATACCAGACCAGTTAATGAGTACAACACCCAATTTAGGTTGCCCTGCACTAGACATATCAAACAACTAGAAATACCCCAGTAGTTCCTAATTAGGAAGATCACTAGCTTAAAAACTCTAAAGCCCAAGAAAAAAATTAAAACACTCCCCCTTTATTCAGGATGTTACTGTTTTCATCATGGTGTATCTTATAGTCTCCCAAGGAGAGATCTATGCCTTGCTTCCCGTGCCATTAGGGACACAGTGGTCCTGGATCTTTTGCATCACCACAAATCTAATAGTCCAACAAATATTAGAACCAGGAATCTAAATCTTCAACAGCAGAAAAATAAAATATGGCAGTAAGAGTGAAGTTCATTATGAAGCAGCTTCCCACCTCTGAGATAGACTCTCTCTGTAGTTTAAGCAATGTGATACATTTTCATTCAAGTGTGATTTGGATGACTGAATAGGTGTTCAGAAATTCTCTCCTGGCTTGACTAGCCTAACCCTTTTTGAAAAAGAAGGTACAGTCTATGGGTAGGTATGGGCAAGGTGAAAATGTTCCCAGAACTCAGATGCCTTGCATTCTCTTGGTTTGGTCAACAGGGAGTTTGGTTAATATCTGTTTCATCGAACACATTTGGTCGAGTATATAGATGCTCAAAGAGTGTGTGAAATCAACAATTCTCAGGTGGGAGAATATTCCTTTTTTTTTTAATGTTTGTAGCATATGCATAGTAGAACATTGATGTTTCTGTTTTCAAGGTAATGTGGTTTACCTTTTGGATGTTGACATTTATTTTTGTCGAACAAACAAAAGTAAATTAACACCTTGTATGTTTTATGATCCTATAATACATATAGTTACACAAACATGGTCTTGGTGTTCAGACTACACTTTCTGTCCCTTGATGCAGCACCTATAAACTTATTTAGGTCCTCTGGGAAATGCAGAGATGCACCTGTATTCTTCCATGCTCCCACCATCCCACAGCACTGAAGAATGCAAGACATTAGGTTACAACCGTTCAAGGTCCTGGCCACTGTAAACAAAGGCAACTGTCATTTTATTTCTAATTATGCTGCTCCTTCCATGTCCCTTGCTAATCACAAAATACACCTCAGTCAGTTGGAACAAATTCCTGTTAAACCCTATGCACTAATCTTACATGATTTCAGTAACCTAGCTGTTAACTGACAGACCATTACAACCAATAATATGTATACTTTGCATTTCCTAAACATTGATAATGCAAACTGTCTAGATCAAATTATAATTCTCCTTGCTAAAGGTGCAAATATATTGATCTTCCATAGGATTATGAAAGTGTTAATGTGATGTGGAAGCCTTATCTGGAAAAGTTTCCACATAGCACTAAAGCTTTCTGATTCTTGTACTGCTTTACTGCTGTGGTTTTACCTGGTGGGGGCCTCCACACAGACATAAGTGTCACAGGTGAAGCTGCATGCTTATGTTACAGTCCGAGGGTATGGCTAATGCTAATTAAATATTTTATTTGAGGTTTATTAAATGGGTAAGTAAACTGGTTATTTATGCATCCTTCCTCAGAGATGTTTGCTAGTACAAAATTACTTGGCTGCATGAACAAATAACATTTTGTGCTAGAGGGAAAAGTGAATGACAACAAAAGTTGGCAGGCGTTCATTGACGCCAATAAGAGCATTGAAGTCCAGTGAAGCCTTGGCAGGTGGGGGTGTTAGTGGATATGTGAGTGTCTGTAGGATATAAATGAGGCTGCATGAGTGATTGAGTGTGTGTGTGTGTGTGTGTGTGTGTGTGTGTGTGTGTGTGTGTGTGTGTGTGTGTGTGTGTGTGCATATATGTGCATCTGTGTGTGTGTCTGTGCATGCATAAGTAAACATCTGAATATATACAGTCATACGAGGGGCTGTAGTTGATGGTCACATCTGTGTACATTCAGTTCAGAGCCTTAATCCTATGTGCTGTCTACAAGACCTGCACTTGTGTTTTCATTTTCTATAAGGATTAAAAATCACTAACTTTTGCAGTCATTAATGCCAGCTATTAAAGTTTCATAGCTTTTGTTGTTCAAATGTTTAGAAAATGCAAGCTGATGCAAAAACAGCTCTGTTGACCTTTTAAGTGAATTAGAACAGTTTGCCTCTGATCTGTCTCTAGTTTTGAAGAGCATCACTGATTTTGCCATCTGTATTTTACATATATATATATATATATATATACACACACACACACACACACACACACACACACACACACACACACACACACACACCTATATATTGTCCCTCATTATTTTTTTTTCTGGTAAATCAGTGAGGATTACAGTCAGTCAATAATGCCAGTCACTAAAGTTTAGGTTCATAGATGTGTACTAGGCCAACGGCCCTGGAACCTTTACAAGGCTACCCCATAGAAGTGCCTTGGCATCATGCCGCCCAACGTTAGTTACCGGTCCCTCTATCAAGTAGAGCCACTGGACTGATCCCTGGGAAGAACTTTCTCTTTCCCATTCACTCATCAATATTTCTCTTGAAGAGGGCCAGTGAGGTACTCTGCTTGACATGTATGGGAAGTTTATTCCAGAGCATGGGTAGTCTCTGGATTACAAACCTGTCCCTCCAGCATGTTCTGTTGATTGTGGTAATGAGGCTGAGGTCCCTGGAGTGTGTGGTGTGGAGGGATTGGGATTTCTTTAAGTGTAACATTTTGTACAGAGCTGGGTCAGACATGGCTTTGTAAATCAAGCAGATATCGCCTCTTAATAGACAATATGAGACAGAAAAAAGCTGGAGTTTTTTTAATCTGTCCATGTAGGGCATGTGTTTAAGGCCTAGGATCCTCTTCATGAGGTACTTTTGTGACCTTTCCCACTGCTGCAGGTGTTTAGTGAATTACATGCCAAATGGGGCATTATACTCCATGACTGGTCTAAGGAGGGAAGAGTAAAGAGAGATGTTGACCTGTTTCTTCCTGGATGCAAAACCCTTGGTAATGAGATGTGCCACATAGAAGGACTTTCTGACCACAGTGACAATGTGGTGGTGGAAGGAGAGGTTGCTGTCAACCTGTGTCCTCGATCTCTAATAACACCTTCAATGTTCAGTGGGCTGCCATCAATGTGCTATGTGATGCCCATGCCCTGGCCCAGCAATCAAGGAGCCTTAATCCACACTACTAACACCAGTGTGGGGCATCTCATATAGGAGGAAAGGATGACAAATACACACAGTAAAGTGTAATTTCCCTTAAGTGCACACATAGATTACAGTCAGTCTGGGGCTGGTTGCTCCCTTGCTCTCCAGGTCCCCAATGAGACTCCCCACTGGCACAGCTATAGGGTCCAGATCACAGCCTAGTGGGCAAGCTAAAACCTCCAGCACCCTCTCTGTCTAACCAGTGCTTCATGTTCCTGCCCAAGTAGCTGAAACACACACACACACACACACACACACACACACACACACACACACACACACACACACACACACACACACACACACACACACACACACACACACACACACTTATACTTTGAGAAGAGTTTATACAACCAAACAGACACTCCTGGGAAAGGCTGGCACAGGTTCTCCAGCTGTGACCCTTTTACCCAGACTATACAGTAGAAATCACTGCCACCACCCAGCTAATATTTATCAGCTACCCAAAGGCCCTTAAAAGGGTGTCCAATGATTACTGTGCAATATTATTATCCAAATGGTAAGTGCAACTAAACAGTCAAGGCTTATTAGAGTGACTTGGTACAGGATCACTATATACATGCAGTGTACTCTAGAGCTTAAATTATCTCTACACAAAGCAGCCACAGTTGAAAGGGTTTAAAAATATTTAATAATGGTGGTGGTGGGTACTGCGGTGGTGGTGCTGCAGTAGCGTTGTTGCCTCACAGTTAGACGTTGCCCGTTCGATTCTCAGTTAGAGAGCATCTTCTGTGTGGCGACATGCATGAATAGGCGTTCCTTCATTGAAGGTTGTGTGTTAGGCCCAGCAAGCCAGCACGCAAAAATCTACTGCCAATCATTAGCGGACAGGAGTTCCGCTGTGGTGACCCCTAACCGGGAAAAGCCAAAAGACACAAAAAAATAATAAATAATAAAAACCAAGACAATACTTTTTACTACACAGTGCTAGTTGAGAGTTCAGAGATCACAAAGAAATACTTAAAATAATTCAGTAGTATAGTTCTGACATCACAGAAAAACACTTAGTGTAATCTTTATAGTTTCTAGCTATTTCTAAGAGAAAACACAAGTCTAAGATAAACTTACATATAGAGCAAAGGCAGTGCTGATGAGTTGGATGGTCAAGACAAAAATGCTTAATGCTCTCTGATTCACTCTGTTTTTAAAATCACATTCCTGGTTCACATTGCATTATTCTTCACACTTCCCTGGGTTCCCAGGCTAACAGAAATTACATTTACATGCTTCACCTCTGGGCAGAAACCAGTGCAATAAAGGACATTTATGCATGCAATTTCTGGCCATTAACTCTGGCCTTAAAACAATAGCAACAATTCCTTCATCTAGACTGGCTGGAGCCATGTTTACATCACAGGGTCACAACATGCTCTACTTGGTCAGCAGAGTGCACTGTTGTTGCATTTTTTTCCAGTTCCACATATAACACTATTTTTACCATTTAAGACAACAAGCCTGTGGTTTATATTAATATTTACAGAAGACAGAATTATCTCCAAAATTCTATCTGGCTAGGCTGGCAGCCTTCATCTATCTTCACATACCACCCCCCCCCCAGAGAACTCAAGCTAGTTTTTTGAGTGACCCTTGAGAAACACTGCTTGAGGGAGATAGGTCTAAGTATCCCTTACCCTGTTCCCTGTCTTGAGAGCCCATCTGCATTGGCATTTCTAATCCCACTGCGGTGCTGCATGGACATATCATATGCTTGCAACCCCAGGCTTCATCTTAGCAACTTGGCATTTTGCTGGCTGGTTCTGTTTAACCATGTTAGGGGGGGTTATGATCTGTCATAACAGTGAATTCCCTTCCATACAGATCAGGCTGAAGTTTCTGTAGTGCCTACACTATGGCTAGACATTTCCTTTTCTACAGCTGCATAGCATTCCTCCCTGGGTTGGAGCCTATGACTGAGATAAACCACTGGGTGCTTTTCCCCCTCTGAAAAAATCTGGCTAAGTACAGCCCCCACCCCATGGTTCAAAGTATCCACCTGCACAACAAATTATTTTCTGTAATATGGACTGGCAAACACAGGGGGTCCTCCCAAAGCTTCTTTAAGCTTCTGGAATGCCTGCTCACAAGTTGGGGTCCACTCTACCTTATCTGGCCTGTTCTTCCTTGTCAGGTCTGTGAGGTGAGCAGCTATGATACTATTACTGGGGATGAATTTTCTGTAGTACCCTACTGTCCCTAAAAATGCCCTCACCTGCTTTTTAGTAACAGTTGCAGACCATGCCTGAATGGCTTCCACTTTGTCAGGTTCTGGCCTTATCTTACCACTCCCCACTCTATGTCCTAGGTAGGAGACCTCTGCCATACCCACCTGACATTTGCTCGGCTTAATGGTCAACCCTGCCCTCTGTCGTCTGCCCAGCATCTCCCTGACATGCTGAAGGTGCTCTGGCCAGGAATGGCTGTAGATGGCAATATTATCTAGGTAAGCAAGGGCAAACTCTCCTGCTCTTGCTAGGATACAATCTACCAGCCTCTGCAAAGTCGCTGGGGCATTCTTCATCCCAAAGGTTTTCTTTGTGAACTCATACAAGCCAAAAGGAGTCACAAAGGCTGACTTCGCTCTAGCACTGGGAGTCAAGGGCACCTGCCAGTAACCCTTGGTAAGATCAATGATTGTAAGATACTTAGCCCCACCCAGCTGCTCTAGGGCCTCATCTGTCCTAGGCATGGGGTAAGCATTTGACTCTGTGTGACTATTTAATTTCCTGTTGTCCACACAGAACCTGGTGTTGCCATCCTTCTTTGGCACCAGCACCACTGGGGAGGCCCAGGGACTGTTGGACTCTTGAATCACCCCTAGTTCCAACATCTCCTCTACTTCCTTCCTCAGAATCTTTTTGACTCTGTCAGGCACTCTATAAGGGGCTTGCCTAATAGGCCTTTGGGGTCCTGTATCCACCTGGTGATGCCCCAGGTGGGTGCACCCTGGTTTTCCAGTGAACTTGTCCCAAAATTCCTGCAACACTGCTCAAATTTCTCAAACCTGGGTAGGAGATAGCTGCTGGGACATTGCTACCCCTTCCACTGATGTGTCAGCCCAAGCCTCACTGAGGAGATCAGTCCCCAGATCTCCCTCAGACTCCTCCTGCAATCCACTGCAAATGCTCAGTACAAGGGCCTCCCTATCATGGTAAGGTTTCTTCATCATGTTAACATGGTACAATTTGTGTCCCTGCCTTCTGCCTAGCAGTTCCACCATGTAATTAACATCACTTACCTTTCTTACCACCTTGTAGGGTCCCTTCCAAGCTGTTTGCAGCTTGTTGTCTGACAGGAATGAGAACCATTACCTGCTGCCCCACAGCATACTATCTAGCTCGAGCATTCCTGTCATACCACATCTTTTTCCTGTTGTTGGGCTTCTGCCAGGTCCTCCTGAGCTAAGCCCATGAGCTCACTGAGCCATGTCCTGAGGTTTAGGACATATGCCACAAGAGACTCCTTGTGAGACTTGCACTCACCCTCCCACTCATCTCGAATTAAATCTAGAGGTCCCCTCACCCTACACCCATACAGCAACTCAAAGGGTGAATAACCTGTGTATTCCTGGGGAACCTCTCTGTAAGAAAACAGATGGGACAAAAATTTGTCCCACTCCCTTTTAAACTGATATGCAAATGCCCGTAGCATGGACTTGATTGCAGAGTTTAACTTCTGAATAAGACCATTAGTCTGGGGATGGTAGGGGGTGGTCTTCATGTGCTTCACCCCACAGGACATCTACAGACAAGCCAGCAGGTCTGACATGAAATTGGCACCTCTGTCAGTCAGTATTTCCTTTGGGAAACCTACCCTGCTGAAAATCTCTAACAAAGCATTGGCTACCTTCTCTGCCTCAATGGAGGACAAAGCCACTGCCTCAGGGTATCTTGTAGCATAATCCACTACCACTAGGATATACTTTTTCCCTATGAAACCTGGGGCACTCAGAGGACCCACAATATCCATAGCTACCTTCTGAAATGGCTCCTTAATCACAAGCAAAGGCGTCAAAGGAGCTCTCACCTTGTCTCCTGCCTTGCCTACCTTTTGGCACTGCTCACAGGCCCTGCAGTACACTGTTACATCTCTAGAAATTACAGGCCAGTAGAAGTTCTGCATAATATGCCTCTTTGTACATTTTATTCCTATATGACCTGCAAAGGAATACCATGGGCTATGGCTAGAAGACCCTAACAGTAGGGACTAGGCACTACCAATTGCTGTACTCTCTCACCTTCTATCCCTCCCTCATGGTTCCACTCTCTGTACAGTAACCCTTTGCCCCAGTGTACAGATTCCCCCTTTTCTTAAGAATCAGGTGCCTCCCTAGCTACCTGCCTAAGGCCTTGCAATGTAGGGTCTGAGAGCTGAGCCTGTGTCATCTCTCTCCTTGTAACCCTTCCCAGCTCCCCTTCCACAGGAAGTCTGGCATCCTCTGACAGTGGTGCCTCATTGTCAGCCTGGGTACTACAACTCACCTCTACTTTTGCAGTCACTCTGTCCAAGGGACCATCAGTACCCACAAACAGCTGTGGCTCACATTCATTATCACTGCTACAGAGTAGCTCCTTCCCTGAAGTAACCACCTCACCAGTCCTGGCTGCAAGTATGCAGTCTATCTGGGTCTCCCCCAGGCTACCAGACCCACATGCTTGTCTCCTAGCCTGACTGCATGTAACTGCATAAGCACATGGTATTGCCTCATCCAAATCCTTCCTTATTAGGACTGTGTCACTATTCCCCTCAATGATAAAAAACAAATCATCGACAAATCTAATGTATAGTAAAATGTGAAACCTACTTCCCAATGATGTTAATACTCACAAAGACACCAATGCCTTGTTTAAGCATTCATTAGTTTGTATTAATTTTAAGAAATTTGTATTTTCTGTCTTAGAAGTATGTCATTCAGATTTGAGGGGGGGAGATTTTAGGAATTTTATTGAACAGAGGGAAGCAATGTGGCAGATTCGTTTAAAATCTGACAAGAGTCCAGGTTTAAATGGCATGATTAACATCAAATGTTTCTTAAAAAATGGTAAGTTAGACATCAAAAAGGAAAACATAGGTTCTTTGTTTTTATAATGTGCAGGTTGCTTTAAAAGGTTTTAGATTTTGTATTAATTGCTTGATTGATTGATTAATAGTATTATTTAAGGTTATTGTTTTTTTGTGTTTGAGTATTCTGAAGAAGTCCCTTGACGAAAGCAGTAATAAATTACTTCTACGCTATTTTTTGTGGATTATTCCTGTACGCTGTTTCCTGGCCTCCACTTCTTTGTTTTGTTTTCTTTGTGGCTTTTCGTTTGAGTTTATACAACCACACAGACACTCCTGGGAAAGGCAGGCACAGGTTCTCCAGTTGTGCCCCTTTTACCCAGACTATATGGTAGAAATCACTGCCACCACCCAGCTAATACTTATCAGCTACCCAAAGGCCCTTAAAAGGGTGTCCAATTATTACTGTGCAATATTATTATCCAAATAGTAAGTGTGACTAAACAGTCAAGGCTTATTAGAGTGACTTGGTACAGAATCACTATATACATGCAGTGTACTCTAAAGCGTAAATTATCTCTACACAAAACAGCCAGAGTTGGAAGGGTTTAAAATATTTAATAATAAATAATAAAAACACAAGACGATACTTTATACTGCACAGTGCTAGTCAAGAGTTCAGAGATCACAGAGAAATACTTAAAATAATTCAGTAGTATAGTTCTGACATCACAGAAAAACACTTAGTGTAATCTTTATAGTTTCTAGCTATTTCTAAGAGAAAACACAAGTCTAAGATAAACTTACATATAGAGCAAAGGCAGTGCTGATGAGTTGGATGGTCAAGACGAAAATGCTTAATGCTCTCTGATTCACTCTGTTTTTAAAATCACATTCCTGGTTCACATTACATTATTCTTCACACTTCCCTGGGTTCCCAGGCTAACAGAAATTACATTTACATGCTTCACCTCTGGGTAGAAACCAGTGCAATAAAGGACATTTATGCATGCAAAATCTGGCCATTAACTCTGGCCTTAAAACAATAGCAAGAATTCCTTCATCTAGACTGGCCAGAGCCGTGTTTACATCAAAGGGTCACAGCATGCTCCACGTGGTCAGCAAAGTGCACTGCTGTTACATTTTTTTCCAATTCTACATCTAACACTATTTTTACCATTTAAGACAACAAGCCTGTGGTTTACATTAATTTACAGATGACAGAATTATCTCCAAATTTCTATCTGGCTAGAGTGGCAGCCTTCATCTATCTTCACCCAATCTTCACATGGTAATTAGTGGGAACTGAGATTTTCCCAAAGGGAATGATGATGCATTTTTGGCATTAAGCTTAAGGTCATGGTTTCAACACCAGTCATTGGTCTCAGTGAGGCCTTTATGTGGGATGTCTACGCCACTAATGATGGCCTGGACTTCTGAGAAGTAGTTGCCAAACAGGAGATAACCCAGGACCGATTCCCTGTGGGACTCCACTCATGACTGGTCGGCAGTCTGACTTGGAGTCTGCTACTTTCATGTTGTGGGTTCTATCTGTGAGCCAGTTTACAACCCACCTAGTGGTATAGGGGTTGATGTCTAGTTTGGTGAGTCTATCAATAATTCCTGAGTGAGGAATGGTATCAAAGGCCTTGGCCAGATCAAGGTACACTGTATGAACTGCCTTGCCCTCATCCACAGCTCTGGTGACTGACTCAAAGAAGTCAACCAGGTTTGGCAGGCATGATCTACTCTTCACAAAACCAAATTGCATGGGATCCAGAGTTTAGAGATTCCCTATATCCTTGTTAATTAGGTCAATGATGCACTCCATAGTCTTACATATCAGACTCATCAGGCTAATGGGGCGATAATTCCCAGGGTCTGCAGTCGCTCCCCCTTTATGGAGAGGGATGACTGTAGCAGTGCACCATTCTGTTGGGAAAAAGCCTCAGGTGAGGCTGTGATTGAACAGGGCACACGGATGTGGTGCCAGTTCACTTTCTAGTTAATGTAGAACACAGCCAGGGATATTGTTGGGTCCCATGGAAACTGTATCCTTGGCCTTGGACAATGCAGCTTTAACCTGTGCTGCAGTAATGCTGGGTGCCTGACATTCTTCTGGTATTGTGATTTGTCCTTTGGGGGGAGAGGGGTAATGTTTTCACTGAATCTGTCAGCCAGTATGTTGGCAATATCTGTTGGCTCAGTATAGGAAGTACCATCAGGCAAGGCAGTAACTCAGAGCAAATCTGGGTATTGATGAGGAGAGTCTTCATATAATTGTAGAAGGCTTTGTGGTTGTTTTTAGTGTCTGCCGCAATTCTGCCTTCATAGCTAGCTTTAGAAGTTTTGATGAAGGATCTCAACTTTTTGTTGAGGCTAATAAGGGAATTTTTCCAGTCTTGGGACTTCACCTTTTTCTGCAATACTTTCTTCCTTCTGTTGTACAGTTTGTTAATGGCAGGGGACCACCAGATTGGCTTCTTATTTTTGGAGTTCTTTTTTGGTTCTGATAGGTATGGCTAGTTCCATGCATTTATATATGTGTTTGTACAGTGCATTGGTGTATGATTTGGCAGTCATGCACCTATTTTCCATTTGCATGGGTGCCGTGAAGTTAGTCACCTCTGTTTTAGGACCCCAAAGTCAGCTTTGGAGAAGTTTTTCATGGTGGTTAACTTTATTGGGGGTCTGGGTGAGATGCGGATTTCCATGGTAATTAGTTTGTGGTCGGATCTAACCAGGGAGGAATTGACTATTGGTGTAGAGCAAAGGTTGCCCATGTTAGTAACAACCAGGTCAAGGATGTTACTTCCTCTTTTGTGGGTAAGAATGAGCTGGTCAAGAGCATTGGAATTAATGAATTCCAGGAAGCGTTAGGCAAGTGTATTGGTGCATGAGTAGTTTTCCCAGTTGATGGAGGGGTAGTTGAAGTAACCCAGTATGAGAGTGTTGGGTTGGACCTTAATAGTTTCCAGGGTGCTTAGGAATGTGAAGTGAGAGTCTTGGGACATGGTTGGGGACCTATAGCAGGCTACAACCTGAATTGCCATCTTACCCACTGTTAGTTGTACCTGAAGTATCTCAGATGCGTTATGCTGGGCTACCAGTCTGGAGGTGTGCATATCCTTTATGACTATGGGGACACCACTGCCTTTGGAGCTTTGTTCCATGTTATGGGGCTGAGAGGTGTGGAATTAGTTATAGCCTGGTTGCACAGGGGTGCTTTCTGCTGCATTAAACCAGGTCTCCATTACAGCTCAACTGTCGATGTTCTCCATTTTGAGGAGTGCTTCGAGCAAGTGCATCTTAAGATTTAGACTACTAGCATTGAGCAGCATAACCCTCAGATTGCATTTATTTATAGCTGTTATGATGGTAATTTGGTCTTTGGAACACTGCCTAAAAAGGCATTATAGGGGTGGCAAGAGCCTTAGCCAGTATCTGAAAACCTAGGAGTGACAGATTCAGGCCATCTCTGGCAAAGCATCAAGGCCTGTCAATCATGTCATCTCAAACAGACAGATACTGGATCCCCTTAGAATGACACCAAAAACTTAGCCAATTGTTGAAGCCAATAATTTTCTGCTTGTACTGTGTATCATTCTAAGTGACTGTAGGATGCTACTCAGGTTTAGGATCATACCTGCCTGGGCCACATAATCCGAGAGCTCCTCCATGTCTCTTTTGATGTAATCCAGGGAGATGCATCTCAGGTCATTCACACCCACATGGACAATGACAAAGTCATACTTGTACTTGTTGTGAAGTTACCTGAGTGCATGTGTTATGTGTGGGATCCTGGCACCCGACAGGCAGCTGACTGTTACCTTCTCCTTATTCAACCTAGTGAGTGGAACATCAGTTGCCTCAGTATTGTCACCTATGATTAGTGTATTAGGCAAGCTGTTTTGCCTTAGGGGCTTAGGTTGAGTGTAGGTAAGCTATGTGTCTTGTGATTTGTGTTCTTGTGTGTGAGTGCATTTTGATTTGGCGGTCTCAGCTGTTTGGGTAGATTTCTATTGAGGGCCTCCATGAAGGTGGGTGTGTGGTTTGTGTTTTTATGTGAGAGCTGTGATGGTGGATGTTCTAGAGGGTTATGTGTTCCATGTGGTGTGGTGCAGGTGTTGACCTTCTCCTCTTGACCACCTATTCCGGTCTTGGCTGGAGAGTGCATGGCTTCCAGTTTGTATGTATAAGTGCATCTCTCACAAGTCTGAATGTTGGGAGGTAAGAAGAGAGGGTTGTCTATGTACATGAGGCAGTTGATACACTGTCTCAGAATGCCCAATTCACCAGGTTAATAGGAGAAAGCACAGGGAACTGACCTTTAGACATGCCAGGAGGGATGATCATTATTAATAAGTACTGGAGCTGTTTCCTTATAGAACGTTTAGTCCTGATAGCACTTATGTGTGCTACAATAATTGCTATAAGAATCCATATGAAGTGCTAGGCAAATAAGCTAATGTGCAAGGGAGAAAAGAACTAGCAAGATCTAAAGGAAAAATTTAAGCACAGACTTCCTGGCACCAGTAATAGTTTACCCTAGTTTAGCGATGCTGCACGGAGCACAAACCCATGCAAACACAGGCTTTTAAAGCAGAAAGTTGAAAGGGATATAAAAGCTGCCCAAACAGCCAATAAGCTAAAATTTCATAGCTAGAAACCACTCATCTTGTTGTAGATAGGCTACCTAGTGCTTACTGCTCCCACTAATAAGCTGAAAGGCTTCCTTTTAACACAGAAAGGTCTGGGAAACTCAGAAACTACAATACAATCCTGAATACAGCAAATCTGTATCTGGACTTCTCTAGTAACAGGAAAGGTGGGAAAACAAGCAAAACAAGCTAGAACTTTTTTCAGAAAAAAACACATAAAACAGTAATAAAATCACTTTAAATACAATGCAATCTAGCACACCTGAGTGTGTAGCAATAATACAGCAAATACAGTTAAAATAAATGCAATTAAATGAAGTGCAGAATGCAGTATAATCAAGAAAAAGCAAAATGGAGGTACTTAAAGTTGCTCTTTCTCCTTTCTGTTGCTCTTGTAGTCTACAAGACACCAAAAACTGGATCTGCAGAGCTTACACAAGTACAAACCCATGCAAACATGGGCTTTTAAAGCAGAAGGTTGAAAGGGATAGAAAAGCTTCCCAAACAGCCAATAAGCTACAATTTCAAAGCTAAAAAACACTCTTCTTGTGGTAGATAGGCTACCTACTACTTACCACTCCCACTAATAAGCTGAAGGACTTCCCTCTAACACAAGAAAGGTGTAGGGAACTCAGAAACTACAATACAGTCCTTAATGCAGTGTTCAACCAGCAACTCCCAACTTAGAAGGATGTAAGCTACCTGTCTTGCTGCCACAACAGTGCAGGCGACAAACCTTCTTAATGTAAAACAACTGGCCTGAAGCCCAAGTGCTCAAACCAAAAGGCTTAGAATAATAGTTGCAATTTTTATCAGGCTACTAACAAGTAGTAATAAATGCAGCAAAATAAATGCAATTGAGTGCTTTTAAGAACAGGCAGCAAAAGCAAAATAAAGTAATAAAGTAGGAAGAAACACAAATACAGTAAAAGCAGATGGATAAAGTGTAATTTTTTTGGGGGGGATTAAGTGGGAAGGGATGAAACACAATAATTTAAGGTTGAGAAACTAAGGGGGTGGGCCTTCCCAAATGCTCTCTCTACTCAATACAATAAGCCGATGAGATGAGACTGAGAGGAGTATCCAAAATGGTATTTATAGTAGGGGTGGGCAACTCAAAAGCCATCATATTTAAGAACACAACAAGGACTTGAACTCTTAAAACTCCAACAGAACAGAAAACTTAAAGTAAAACAAATGTAATACTAGAATAAGATACAAAATAAAAGTGATCAAACCTTATATAAAGCTTCAAATCAAAATTAAATGCAGAGACGAGTGATACTCAGAGCAATGCAGACCACACAAACACTTCAGCTAACTATATATATTTCTAAATAAAAGAGCAATGCTGTATCTCAGCTCCTCCCACTAATTAACTTATGCTTTTCACAGTTTGCAAAGGAATTCTTTGGTAACTTTTTAAATTACCCTAACCAAGAACTCTTAAAACTCCAACAGAACAGAAAACTTAAAACAAAACAAATGTAATACCAGAATAAGATACAAACTAGAAATGATCAAACCTTAAATAAAGAGCTTCAAATAAAAATTAAATACAGAGATGAGTGATACTCTTATTGTTTAGAAAATGCACGTCCATAAATCTCATGTTGCTTTGTTAACATTTTAAGTGATTTGCATTTGCCTGGCACATATGTTAACAAACAGCTTCCTGTAGTCAAAGGTGAAAGATATGAATCCTTTCACCTCCATTTTCCAATTTTGAGCAAGTCACTTAACCAGATAGTGCTCCAGGATTACTTATGATCATGGACACTTTGTCCATTGGGCTTGTTTGTTTATCAGCCAGATAAAGTAATATGTCAAATTTGTCCTTAATTAATTATAAGTTTGTGCAGAATTCTTGACCAAAGAAATTAAGAGATATATAGCTTTGTTCCTTGTAAAATGTGTGGCTTCTGGAAAATTGCTGCTGATTGCAGTCTCTAAGTAATAAAAAACATCTGAGTTGGAGATTTTGTATCCTTAAGAAAAGGCTTGATAATGCATTGCTATTTATTCTATCAACTTGCAAAGTATACGAGAGAAATACTTAAAAGCTGTTCCTGTTTTTGTTCCTTGTTTCTGATTCTTGAGCTAAGAAGTTGAAAGGACAGAAGGGAGTTACATATCAGTGGGCTGAGATACATTTCTGAGTCATTAATTATAAGTTTATTCATTCTTTTGATCTCAAGCAAATATTCAAGGTATGCAGTCATACAAGTAACTGCAATTGGTGCGTGTGTGTGTGTGTGTGTGTGTGTGTGTGTGTGTGTGCATGAATGTTAATGGGTTAAAGATCAAGTTGGTAGAATGAAGCAAAAATGCTTGAGATGGAATGAAAGGAAGTTGTTTACCACTGAGAATTGTGTGTGTGTGTGTGTGTGTGGGGGGGGGGGGGTCCTGGACTTTTTCAACTTACTCTCAAGTCTCTAATGTTTAAAGAGCTGTGTGTATGGTAAAACATGATATATTACAACTGCTGTATAACTAATTGTCTTATAATAGTGTAAAAGGAAATTTTTACATTGTCACTAAATGACTGTTCTGGCAAACAAAGAGTTAACAGGATTATCAAAAAGCTTTTTATAAGTATGAAGTCCAGAGTTAACCCATGGTGTGAGATTTCTTCTTAGTTGTTAGTAAATGTGTCATATTTTACCCATCTATTCACATTATGCAAGATGTAGTATTCCACATTTTAAATATAGAAGGTTGAATATGGTTGCAGTTTCTTTAATTATTTTGCTTCTTGGTGTTATGAATGGTGTATGGTATTCATGATGTTGCAGGCCTGATCTTACCTGTATTGCTTGACTGCTTGATGCTGACTGGATTTCATTGTGCTCTTTTGGGGTGAGGGTTAGGGGGGGTTGGACTTTTTGCAGTTTGAGTTACTTATCTTGAGAGTCTGCAATGGTTGAAGAAATGGATATGTGGTAAAACAAGTATAAACTAACATTTTAACCATGTTGTGAACTCCCTCCCTAGTTGTCAGTAGATGTTCCACATTTTGCCCATTTATTCTACCTTATGAGAGGTAGTATATTGTTCCTTATTTAGAAAATGGAAAGTTGACTGTGGCTGCTGTTTCTTTAATTCATTTGCTTCTTCCACAATGGCTGTTATGGTAATGTCAAACCATATTAAACTGTCTGAAAATGAAGAATCATCAACTAAAGAATTTAAGGATTTGTAGCCTTATTATCTCAGTCATTAAAACTACAAATTCTTTGTCAGCTGCTGATACTTGCTCACTGACAGTTACAATAATATTCAGAAAATTATGACTGCATCATTTAAAATCCCAAAAATTATTTAATTCCTGGAAAGAACTATTATGACCAGACATTCCCTTTTGACTGCTATCCATACCGCTCAACTTTCCCTATTTTTGCAGAATGCCCCTGACTTTGTTCAAATGGTTGTCCTGTCCCTCATAACATTTTTTAAGTTTCTAGTAAATCACTTGTGATTACAGGTAGCTAGTAATGCCAGTCATTAGAGTTTTACACTTCTCATTGTTTAAATAATTTATACTGATATAAAAAATGTCATTCTATTAACTTTTTAAGTGAATTAGAATAATATTTAATTTTTTTTTCTGATTTTATACCCCCCCACACACATTATTTTTGACTCTGTCCAGAATGTTTGACCAAATAAGATGAGAGGTATGGTACCATCCCAAACATTCCGATCTAACTTATTTCTATTGGAGTTATTTCGGCAAATCAGAAATAGATAACTAGGCAGATCATGTTGTTGCATATACTTGGTACAGTTTTTGTCTTAAATTGTACTGTTTTCATTGGTGAAGGCAAGAAAATGAATGTACTTGCTTAAATGTTAGTAGCTCAACAGGCAGCACATTCAGCTTTGGTGTAGAAACCTGCGGGTTCTATTCCCACACCAAGTACTTGGAATGATTTTTGTAATACTGACATAAATAAGTGCTGCATTCCTGGGCATGTCATCCTTTGAATGAGATTTTAAACCAAGGTCCTGTATGCCTGAGCTGCTGTTATCTCAGATTAATGTTATAGAGTCCATGGCAATTATCAAAAAGAGTAGGAGTCATTTATTTATATACAAAATAACTCCTATTTATAAAATATTTGCATATTTACAAATATTTACGTATGTGCAAATATATAAATATACAAATCCACACTTTCTCATTTATCCTTTTTATTCCTTTGCTTATTTTTATATATTCTTTATTTTCTTTTATCTCTTGCCATATTGCAAGATGATCAGAAAATTCTGTTTCAGCTACCTACCCTCCTCCTATTTCTAAACCTTCTGATACTATAAAATAATCTATTTCAGTTCTATACATACCACTTTTGTAAGGCCATTAATTTTTGTCCCAGAGTTTTAACTTAACACATCGTACATCTTCTAACATTTTTCTTATATCATTTCCTTTCTTTTTATGCTTGCCTCTTAATTCCCATTAAAGTCTCATGTTATTACAATATTCATATTTATCACTACATAATCTAAAATCTGATGATGAAATAAGGTTTTCCTTTCTTTACAATTAGTATAGGCATATAATGTTATAATTCTATATACTTGTCCTTTCCATTTTAAATCTACAATGGTTAATCTTTCCATGTTTGCTAAAGTTACATCTAATATCTTACTGTACTTCTACAGAGTACACCTATTCCAGAACATCTCTCATTTCCCAAATTCCAGATTATCTTTCCTCACCATTTTTTCCCTGTTTGTAATTATTTCTTCATTTATTAAAAATCTTTTAATATAATTTCATCTACACCACATGTATTACACACTTCCAAAATTGCTATTCTTCTTACTATATTCTTAATACCATTCACATTTACAGAAATCATTCTAAAATGTTCACTTTCCCTTTTCTTTAGATTCATGCTTTCATAGGCTAGCTTTCTTAGCAGGCCATTCTAAGACTAACCAATTTATTTCTCAAAGGTTAGAATCAAACCCTGTACTTTGGGTCTGTGAGTCAATCATCTTAATCATTATACCAAGCCCTAATCTTTAACTATATATATGTTCTTTTTCATCCATTTCCTTTCTTTTTTCTTTTGCACTTTTTCCTTTAAATTTTATTTTTCGGTCTTTTACCATTTTGCCAATAGAATTATTTTTTCCTTTTACAACCTCACAGTTTATGTTTTCATCACTTATTTCAGAACCTTCTTCTATGTCCTCTTTAATATTCTTGTCATATTTTTTTTCTATTTTTACCACTTCTAAAATTGCTTCTCTTTTTTTTTCTTTTTCCTTGCTGTTATTTTAATTTTTGCAATCCATCCATAAATGCCTGATTGTGTTACATTTATAATATTTCAATTCATATTTCTTGCATCGTGTTCCATTTCCCCATAAATATAACATTTTATTTTGCCACAGTTACTTATCAAATGTACTTCTTTTTCACAAAAATTAAAAACATGTTTTAGGTTGTCCACAGTATTTTACAACACCCCTATTCCCCTTCTCATTTATCAGGCTTGGTATATGTACATTTTTTTCTCTCTTGCTATTTTTAATACAATATTACAATCCCAACCTCCAGTCCATAAACCTCTTTGGTCATAAACATTTGTAATGCCAAACACTCATTTATACAATTTATTTATTTATTTGACATTTGTTAACCGGTTGGTACAACTGGGCTGGAAGCCCATTTTCAGTGGAGACCTGAGGACAAAAGCTCCATACTAATAAAAACAAAAAGATAAGTACAAAGCCATACAAAAATGAAGGAATGGTGATATAAGGCAGTAGTAAGCAGTTATACAGGACAGAGAAATCATATTCAAAGTAGTCAGGCTTTCAACTTTCCTTTCAGAATCTCTCTTTCTACCTTTGTTCAAAATTGTATATGAATCTTCTTTTTTGTGTCCTTGTTAAATGTTTTATCACATAAAGATTCCATGGTTAACAGCTTTTCTTTTTTCATATTATCCAAGAAAATCTTCTATTGAAAAAACAGTCTCAAATATAATGTCACAAAATGTCTGTTTGATAATAAGAATAAGTATCTTACCTCATGGGCTTTTACACCCAAAGGCGCTATTAAACTGTCTCACACTTCATACCTGTCCATTTCCTGGTCTTTTTTACTTTGAATCCTTACAATGTACTAATGTTTTTTCATTTTCTTCTGCCTGTTTTCTACTAATTTACTTTTGTCTTCTTTTACTTTCTCTGCATTTGTTTTCCATCTCATCACTATTCTTCAGGATTGTCTCAGCATCCTCCTTTAGTATTTTCTTAATAATGCCCCCCCAGGAAATGTCTCCTTCATTTTCTGGTTAACTCAGCACCACCATTTTTTAAGTAAATCATCCTACATCCCTCCCAAATGGAGGGTTGTAATTATACACCCATGATTTGCTGACTCATTTTCCATCAAACAGGTTTCTTTGAAACATTTCTTCAGAATCCTGCACACATTCTCTGATCTCGATATTTACTTTCTCCTTAATATCTTTCACTAGTCCATCATCTCTTTCTCTCTCCATCTGCCTCCCTGTTTCTCTGGGACACTTTTGCACCTGAAATGGAAACATGAAGTGCTTCTCCAGAAATGGGTCCCACTCACAACAATGATGAGTAGCATTTTTTTATTCATATATACATTACATATTATTTACATATTTACATTAATGTATTTACATCTCTTACAAATCTCCATACATTATCAACTTTAGTTTAAGCATTCCCTCCCCACTCTTTTTATTCAAAACCAAAACATTATTTTCTCCAAAATCTTTGTCAAAGTCCATTTTACATTGCATTTAATTTCATTTAGTCTCTCTTTCCATATAGTCCATGAAACATAAAATATTATCCTGTCCATTTTCTTCACTTCTTCCTGTTTTCATGCACCATAATAACCAAATTCTATTATGTCCATATTTATTTGCTCAAATTTTAACAGCTGTTTTTCACCCTATTATGTTTACATATTTCTTTCTAAAAATTATTAACTTTTTCACATTTCAAAAACAAATGGTCAATAGTCTCAAACTCTCCACATTTATTACATATTTTATCTTGCTTTTTTTTTTGTATGGCACATTTTTATTTATGATATCATTAACTATTTCTCTTATTATCCATAATAACTCTTGATTTCCTTTTCATTTTCTTTCGATTATATTTTGATCATATATGCTATCCATTTTTTTGTAACCTTTTTCTTATTATTCTAATAAAAATGTTATAATCCACATTATTCAATGTTATAGGTCTCCAGTTTTTTATCTCCTCTTTATTTCCTTTTTTAAATATAAATTTTATAACTCCTGTACATATTTCTTCCTCTTTATTCCAGTTTCTAAGCTTTCATTCATAACTTCTATAAAAAATATTTTTGACACTCTTTCACTTCTTTATACATACCATATTCAATTCCATCCAAGCCTGTTGCATAATTCATGTAACATATTTTAGAATTTCATTCAATTCTTTCATAGTTATTTTTGTTCTAAATACTCATTATCTTCATTATTTAATTTTTACCTTTATACATTTGTTCTGTGTTTTCTTCTCTTTTAACAAATAATTCCAATACATATTCTTTAATGTTTTTATAGTCCTTTTTGCTGTCTTATTTGCTTACCTTCCTTATTTTTTTAATTCACTTCTTATTTTTCCTTCTTTTATCATTTTACTCAAATATGGTGCTACCTCTTCTTTCTTTCCTTGTAAACAATATTTTTGTTTATATAACAAGATGTTAATTTTAATTTGATTCATTTTATATATTTCTCTTTCTTTTTCTTAAAAGGAAATGTTCTTCTCTACTAAGTCTCTAATTGTTTCTTGACTTAATAGCTTAGATCTCTATTTATTTTCTTCTTTTCTTCCTTATACATTCTAAAAATGCTTTTTTTATATTTCTCTTTAAAATTAAGCCACCAGAGTCCAGTTCTCATAAAACTGCCTCATATTCAAGTGATTTTCCATAATTCCATAAGTTCTTTTTTCTCTACTAAATATAATTCCTTTTCATTAATTCTCTTTATTCCTTTTCCTATTTTTATATATTCTTCATTTTCCTGTACTTTAACCCATATCACCACATAATCTGAAAATCCAGCATACTTAATTCTTTTTTTTATAACTTTTAAACTATCAGATATTAAAAATAATCAATTTCTGTCCTAATTTCATTCTTTTTGTAGGTCCAGTGGTTATTCTTCCATACACTTAACTTTCCACTTCCCATAATTTGTTTAACCATTTTAACATCCCAACTGATCTTATTTTTCTTAAATTACTGTTAAAATCACCCACCACCATAATGTCCATATTTACACAAACATGTTCAAGAATATTTTTAAACATCCTTTCTCTCTCTTTTATTGTTACATATGCATATAAAGCTATAATTCCATACACATATTTTTTCTATCTCAAGTCTATTACCGTAATTCGTCCTAGTTCCACTATGGTTGCATCTAATATTTTAATGTTTATTGATATAATATACATATGTCCAACATGTTTCTTTCCCCATGTTCCAAACAATTGCACCATTCCAAGGTTTTTCAGTTTATGTTCTTTCCTCCACTGTTGATAATCAGATATCTTCTATAACAGTAATATGTGCATCTACTGCAGCACACCATTATAATATAACTATTCTCCTCTTAGGACTTTTCATACTTGTAGAACAGAGTGTGTACTGTGTTTTTAAGAAGCGTTTCAAGGACTGAACATGCATGTATAAATAGTGAGCATGTGCTATACCTAGTACCACTTTTAGAGTGCAGCCAGAGACTGAACATGTATGAATGTAATAGCTAGTTTGTTTATAAGTTTACCTAAGTTAAAGTATTAAGCCTCAATCCTGGTATGTTTGTATATAATAAAGCTGCTTGAACAGAACCCATGAAGCCTCGTCTATTGCATCCTGACTAGACAAGTGACATGGAGTCAGAAGAGGGATTCCGGAGACTGATATTCAGAACCACAAGGTGCACAGATAACAATGAAGGCAAACTAAGAGAAATGAGCATGAAAGAGAGCCAGAAAAGCACCAAAGGTAACAAAAAATTGCAAGAACAGTTTATTTTATAAAAAAGTTGAAATGGAGCATTACAAGGGCACAAACTGCAGTATTAAACAAGCAAAAGGCACAAAATGTTTATTGATTAAGCAAAATGTTTAAGATTAAGTTATTTGATAAAATGATTATCAAAAAAAAAAAAAGCAAAATGGGTATGTTTAGAGTAAAACAGGTACAAGAAAAGTATGTTGGGCATGAAAGATTAAACAAGCAAAACGAATATAATAAGGGCAAAAAGGGCACAGTAAGCATAAATAAAGCAAGGCAAATGCATATTTTTGGGGCAAAGTGCTTTGTTATGCATACCTATGACTTTGTATTATATTCAGGGCATAACTAAAGTTATTGGAAGCATCTCAAGGTGTGTAAAAGTGCTTACAGTGTGTCCTGATTACTGTTCATTTATACTGAAGAGTCTGTTAGTGTGCAAAGTGCAACTATTTCATGAAGCACAGTCAAAGTACAGCCATTTTGAAAAGTTTCTTGTGCTGGATGCATCTTCTTGCAAAGTGCCACCATTACAGAGTGTGTCTTGTACTGTAACGGGTTACTTAGTGACCACTATTTTGGGGACGCTTCAGTGTGTTGTGTACTGTTTGTTAACAAAATGCAACTACTTCAAAATGTTTCTTATTCTGAGCTTCTCCTGCCCAGTTAATTTGTAGAGTGCAGTTATTTGAAATGTTTCTTACACTGATAAGGGGTGATTTCTTACAGTACGGTGATTTCAAGAGTGTTAACAGTGCCTGAGATACTTATTTTACAAAATTCAGTTATTCAGAGGCTTTTTGTGCTGTTCGGCATATTTACAAGTACTGGCATAAATTTCTGGCATATGTACATGTGTGTATATTCGTGCATATTTGCAAAACCCTTCATTGGTATGTGTTAATATGGCAGATACATTTTGAAAGCCCTCACCACTTTTGTTTGATGAGAATATTGCAGAGAATGTGGGGAATATTTGAGCAAGAGTATGACATTTTATACAAGCAGCTTATTCAGTCAAAGATGCATGCACTAGGGCATCATTTATTTTGCTAAACCTAGCTGGGTCAGAGGTCATAGAAAAAGAGCGTTAATTTGTGTATGCACAAGCAGTATATGAAGGAGAAGGTGAAAACCATCATGTTGTTGTACAGGCTGAATCAAGAGAAGACCTAGAGTGTTTGAAGCACAAATTCAGGGAGCTGTGTAACCCCCAGACAAATATTACATTAGAGAGGTATTTGGTTTACACAAGAGATTAGAAACCAGGGAAAACAATTGCAGCTTATATAACTGACCTGAGAAACAAAGCTAAAATGTGTCAGTTTGGTGACTTAAAAGATGAGTTCATGAAAGGCAGGCTTGTGTGTGGAATCAATAGTGCTGTGATGAGTATGATTTTGATTCGTGACAGTGATTTAATGTTAAGCAAAGCTATAGAGATTTGTCAAATCTATGAAGTTACAGAAAGGCACACAAGTATGCTTGCATGATGAGTATGGTTTCAGCAAGCTCTAGAGTAAATGTGTATAGTATGCAACACTTGGCAAACAGAAGCAGGCCTAAGCACATGCAGCCACAGCCCCTGTTGGTTCACCACAGAAACCACATAGTTTTCCAGCAAGTTCTAAGAAGGGTGCATGCTCAGTACAAGCATGAGTCAGCAAAACCCAAGTCCAACCTTATTGTTAACTGTCGTAATTGTAGAGCCAATCATGAACCTAAAGGAAAGAAATGCTTAGCATTTGGTCAGCAATGCCACAAGTATAAAAAAATGGAATCATTTTCAAAAATTTTGCAAATCAAGTAAGCCTCACACAGTTATAGAGAAAGGTAACTCAAGAAAGCAAACTGATCAAGCAGAATTGCAACAGTCCACTTTCTACATAGATGGTGTATCAGTAGTTGGTGAAAAGGTTGATGCAGTGAATTTGTTAACAAGAAATTAAGTGTTTTGTACTGTCCAGATCAATGGTAAATCCACAGATCTCAAAGTAGACACTCATTCAAAGTGTAATGCTATGTCAGCAGATACATTTGCAAAGCTGAGAGCTAATGAGCAACTCAATGTGGTCAGTTGTGCGAAACTTGTTGCTTATGGAGGTGAAGAAATTCAAACCGAAGGCTCAGTAGTACTTTTATGTTATTTGGTCAAGAACTGTTGCAACTTGTTATTTTATGTGGTTCAAAGACCTATGCCATCCTTATTGGGTTTCAAAGACAGTTTAAGAATGAATTTGCTTTCTTTTACCAAAGAAGTTCATCAAATAAGCACATGTCCTAGTTCTAGTTTCACCAAAGCCATTTTCTCAGAGTATGCTGATGTTTTCGATGACAAGTTGGGCAAACTTCCAGTTGTGTATTCTATGAAATTAGACCCAGAGGTCAGTCCAGTGGTCAGACCAGCAAGAAAAGTTTGGATAGCTATGCAAGATAAAGTCAAAGTTCAGTTGGATAAAATTGTGCAGCAAGGTGTGATTTGTCCAGTTACAGAACCAACTGAATGGGTTTTATCCATGGTAGCAGCTCACAAAAAAGGCTCAGACAAAGTCAGAATATGAATTTACCCAAGAGATTTGAACAAAGCATTGAAGAGGCTGCATCATCCAGCACGTACAGTCAAAGAGGTTGCAGCCCTAATACTGAATGCCACTGTTTTTTCTGTCTTAGATGCAAAGAGTTCATTTTGGCAAGTAATGCTTCATTGCAACTCTTCATTACTGACTATTTTCAGTACCCCATTTGGCAGATACAGATTCCTCAGGATGTCATTTGGAATACATTCTGCAAGTGAAGTCTTTTAGCATGCAATGGAGCAGATTTTTTTCAGGATATTCCTGTGCCATAATAGTAAATGATTTACTAGTTGGAGGCAATGGTGAAGCAGAGCATGACAGAAGCCTTAAGGGAGTTCTACACAGACCACATGAAGTGAACTTAAAGCTCAACCCTCTGAAGTGCAAATTCAGACTACCAGAAGTTACATATGTAGGTCATTTGTTTACTAGTACTGGCTTGCAACCAGACCTGTCTAAACAAGCAGCCATTCTTGAGATGCCAGCACCAGATAATGTTCAAGCTCTACAATGTTTTCTCTGTATGGTCAAATATCTAGGCAAGTTTATACAAGACTTCAGTGAGTTGAAGGCACCTTTGAGAGAGTTGGTATGCAAAAATATTACATGGTCTTGGTTAGAACAGCACCAGAAAGCATTTGATGACCTTAACTGGAAAATTGCCACTGAACCTACATTTAGATATTATGAAGTTAATAAGCCAGTAATCCTTTCCTGTGATGATTCAAAATTTGGTCTTGGTGCAATCATTCTTCAGGAGGACAGACCAGTAGACTATGCATCAAAAACTCTTACCCAAACTGAAATGCAGTATGCTCAAATTGAGAAAGACCTTTTGGCAATAGTGTTTGCATGTTCCAAGTCTCATGATTATATTTATGGTTGAGCTGTTCAGATTGAAACTGATCACCAACCTTTAGTTGCTATTTTAAAGAAGCCTATGCATTCTGCTCCAGCAAGATTACAAAGAATAATGCTCAAATTGCAAACGTAGAACTTCATAATTGTCTATACAAAAGGCAAACTTCTTTATCTAGCTTATACCTTATCCATATTGCCCAGAAATACCATGGAACAGTTTCATGAAGAGAATTTTTACTTTGACATCATGAAAGTGCATCATTTTTCTACCACAAGACTTGATGAGCTGGGAGATCATACAAAGACTGATCCAACTTTGCAAAAGCTCAATTAGTAGATTAATGTTGGATGGCGGTCAAAGCAATTTAATGTAACACCTGAAGTGCAACCTTATTATCCTTACAGAGATGAGATGTTGATGGAAGATTGCATTATATTCAAAGGTCCTAGAATTGCTGTCCCTACTTCCTTACAGCACGTATATCCAGATTTTGCAAGAAGGGCAAGAGGACTAGTATTTTGGCCTTCCCTAGCAAAAGACATTGATAAAGTACTTTCATCTTGTTCAGTGGGTAATAGTACTAAACCACATTTACAAAGAGAACCACTTCAGCTAAGCCAAGTTCCTGAACTACCTTGCTCAACAGTAGCCACTGACATATTCGAGTGGAACAATCATCATTACTTGTTATTAGTAGACTCTTACTCAAACTAGTTTGAGATTGATTTACTACCTAACCTAATATGCACTGCTGTTATTACTACATTGCAATGTCATTTCTCAGTCCATGGTAGTCCACACAAAGTTACTTCTGACAATGGTGCTCAATTTACTAGTCAGTTGTTTCAGAAATTTGCAAGAGAATGGGACTTTGTACATGTCATTAGTAGTCCTGAATATCTGCAGTCAAATGGTCTAGCTGAACGTGCAGGTCAGAGTGCAAAGCAATTACTTGAGAGGTCAAAGTGTGCCAATATCGATCTCTATTTGAATTTACTTAATCTCAGAAATATACCTCATGATGATATACTTGGCTCACCTGCTCAGAGACTTCTATCTAGGCAAACCAGAACAATATTGCAGTTCCAGTTTGTTGAGGCCTAAAGCTAAGAACAACAAGGCAGATGTTTTCATCCATTGAAAGAAGGAGAGACAGTGAGGGTACAAAGGTTTCGACTGGATTGGTCAAGTTACAGGTATATGTTCCAAGCCGAGATCCTACTTTGTAGAATCTGAGGGTGTGGCGTACAGGAGAAATCAGAATCGATATTGCAGCATTGCTCCTCTGATACAGACTCCAGATCTCAGAGAAACCTAGACAATGTTCCTGTTCCAGAATGTGTCTTGACCTCTACTTCCATTTCTGATGATGTTCCTGATGTCCCAAAAGTTGAACATTCCACAGAGACAGTCCCAGTTGCTAAATCTGATTCTAATTTCTATGTCACATGATTTGGTCATATTTGCAGACCTAGTGTGAAATACACAGCGACCTGGACTTAACTATATATATGCGTCTTTAATTCTGTATATTGGCATGACCAAGAATTATTTATATTGACTGTATGTCAATTACTGTTTTCAACATTGCATGACGTATTTGTCAAAGAGGGAGGATGTAGAACAGAATGTGTGCTGTGTCTTTAAGAAGTGTGTGAAGGACTGAATGTACATGTATAAATAGTGAGCACATGCTATACTCAGTGCCATTTTGAGAGTGCAGCCAGAGAGTGAACATGTATGAATGTAATAGCTTGTCTGTTTATAAGTTTACCCAAGTTAAATTATTAAGCCTCAATCCTGATGTGTTTGTATATAATAAAGCTGCTTGAACAGGACCTACAAAATTTCATCTATTGCATC
This sequence comes from Protopterus annectens, assembly GCF_019279795.1. Taxonomy (NCBI): domain Eukaryota; kingdom Metazoa; phylum Chordata; order Ceratodontiformes; family Protopteridae; genus Protopterus; species Protopterus annectens. Next base: position 146,815,602 of record NC_056750.1, read on the forward strand.
CTGACTAGATGATCGACAATACTGTTCACATTTAAAGCAAACATTTTCAGCTTTTAAGAACAGTTAGTATAATAAAATGTTTACCCCGTTCCTTTCTTATTTTCTCTAAGCATTATATTTTTGAATTTTCTTTTCCTTTTTTTATCTCTTTATCTCTTTTCCCTGTTGACTTCTTTTTATTTCTTACTGTGCGCCAATCAGCTTCTTTCTCGTTTGTCTCCTTTGCTTCTTTTTCCTTGTTACTTTCTTTAACTTCATGTATGAGCTCCCTATCAGTCATATCTTTTTGTACATTTTCTTGTATAACAGATCTTTTCTGTCTCTTTCTCCTGTATCACTTCATTTTCATATTCATCTTCTTGCACATTCATTTCACATTCTAGCCATGGATGACCAGTAATGCCACTTATTTGCACTTTAAATCACATTTTTTCCATTATGTCCTGTTTTACCACATAATTAACATCTTTTTTATCACATTCATTGATTAAATGGTCATTTTTTTCCACAAAAGTAACACGTCTTTGGTTGACCTCTGTATTTCACTGAGCATTAATAATACTAGGTACATGCACTACATTATCATTTTCCACTTTCAGTATTACTCCACATTCCCATCCTCCAGTCCATAGTCCACTTTCATCATATATTTTTGTAGTGTCCGTTACTTCTTTACATTACATCTTTACATATAGTTAACAAATGTTCTTTCAATTCTTTTGCTTCAACTTCACTTCTAAACTGGATCGTTATTCTTTTTCATTTGTCTGTACAAAAGCTTGCACCACATATTCTGACCATGGATAAATATTTTGCTTTTGCTCATATGCACCCAAAATAATTGCCATGGCCTGCCCAGTCTCAAATATCAAGTTACAAAAGATATGTTTATTAATTAAAATGAATGCTCTTACCTCTTTTCCTTTGACACCCAGAGGTGCTATGACAGAGTCCCAAACCTCATACCTGTCCAAACTTTCTTCTTTTTTACTGCTCAGATGTATACTTCTTTTTTTGTTTATTTTATCTCTTCTTTCTTCTTTGCTCCTTCTCCAACAGTTTGTGAATACATTTTTGTCTGTAGAACTTTTTCTGGCATAGCCTCTTCTTCTCATTTTTCTTCTATTTTTTTTCCATGATGTTGCTCCATGAAATTGCTGCTCCACTTTTTGCCTCACTTTCTTACCATTTCTTCCAAATAATCATCCTAAACGTGCCCACCCCCCATTGGAGGGTTGTAATTATGCATTTTTCAGAGGTAACTGTCTTTCCTTCAAACAATTTCCTCTGAAATTTTTCCTCTGACTCCGTCTCAGTTACAGCAACAATCTTCTTTTCCTCCACTGTCACCATTTTCTCTGTACTCACATCATCAAAAAAAAAAAAAAAAAAAACTTCTGGTAGCAATTCCACCATTTCAGCTCCATTTTCAGCATAAGCTAAATCAGCCATGTTTTCTCCTTCTTTCTCCTGGCTGCCTCTGTGCCTGGACAGGAAACAGGAAGTCAGGATGTGTACCACACAAAGCCTTCCCCTAACCACCAAGAGTAGGGTTTTTTATTGATATATACATTGCATATTATTTACATGTTTACATAGTTACATTATTTACATCTATTTACAAATCTCCATATATTATAAACTTCAATGTAAGCATATCCCTCCTCTCTTTTATCCACAACCAAAACATCATTTTTTTTCAAAATATTTATCAAAGTCCATTTTCCATTGTATTTAATTTCATTTAGTCTCGCATTCCATATAGTCCATGAAGCATAAAATATTACTCTCTCCATTTTCTTCACATCTTCCTGTTTTTGTGCACAATAATGAGGAAATTCTATTATGTCCATATTTATTTGTATAATTTTAACAAACTCTACCCTATTATCTTTACATTTTTCTTTCCACAAATTATTAACTCTTTCACATTTCAAAACACATGCTCCATAGTCTCAAGCTCTCCACATTTATTGCATAGTCTATCTTGCTTTTTTGAATGGCATATTTGCCTTAACTTACAATTTTCTAATAGACAATCTCCATAAAAAGAATTACATTCTTTAATCTTTTTATACTTATTATATCTCATCATTATGGCTTTTTTCTTATCTATTGCTAAATCTTTCCATGGATCAAAACAATAAAATGCTTTCATAATACTTAAGTACCGTTCCTTTTTATTTTTCTCACATATATTCTTTTTTATTTTCTATAACACAATTTTGTTTTGTTACTCTTTCATTTCTTCATTCACAGCACTTTTACTTCATTTTTAACTTCCATTCCTTCTCACAATTCCTTGTATTTATAATATAGTATCATTTCTATCAAGTTTTTATTTTCCTTCATAATTCCTTTTAATACCTTATATAAAATTAAAGCTGCTGCATGTACTATTAGGTTTATTAATCCCACATCTCCTTACTCTCCTTTCATATAAAGAATCCCTCTCTTGACTGGATTCAATCTAGAGCCCCATATAAAAGAAAATATAATCATCATTATTTCTTTTTCATACTTAATAGGAATCATATAGATGTTAGCGACATACGCATTTTTTCCTATTACCGTGCTGTTCAATGTGTGCTTTTTTAACATGAAAATCTATATGATTTCCAAAAAATAGTCACATCCTTTACTTCTTTGAGTACATTATTCCATTGTTGTTGTCTGTATCCATTCCTTCAAAATGTTATTCCTAATATAGCTATATATATCTTTCATTGAACTCAGCACCTCCTATCATACCTTCAAAACCAAATCCTTTACTTTTCTCCTTAATTATACTTAAACCAATGTTTGTAATTTATACTTAAATTTTCATTTACTTTTTCCACGCATGTTTTATTTTTAACAATTAATACATCATACACATAATCATACATTATTGGCAATTGTACTTCCTTCATCATTTTGTATCCACCACTTATTGTCATTTTATTAATTTCCTTCACTATTATATTCATAACTAATGAGAAAATTACACTACAAGCTGAGTGGTTGCTTTATTCCACATTCTATTTTCATTTCTTCCCCAATCCAGCCATTTACATTTAGTTTCACATAGTTCTTTCATAAACAGATTTTATTACTTCTAATATTTTTTGCTTACATTATATGCCTGCAAAATTCACCATAATGATTTCTATTGAATATTATCACATTTTTATTTATGATGTCATTAATTATTTCTCTTACTATCCATAATAACTCTTGACTTCCTTTTACTTTTCTTCCAAGTACATTTTGGTTATATATTCTATCCATTTTTTGTAACCTTTTTGTTATTATTCTCATAAAAAACTTTATAATCCATATTATTTAATAAGTCTCCAATTTCTTCTATCTCCTCTTTATTTCCTTCTTTAAATATAAATTGTATAACTCCTGTACATATCTCTTTCTCTTTAATTCTAGTTTCTAACCATTAATTCATAACTTCTATAAAAATTATTTTTTGCCACTCTTTCATTTCTTTATACATACCATATTTGATTCCGTCCAGTCCTGTTGCAGAATTCATGCTATCTTTTAGAATTTTGTTCAATTCTTTCATAGTTATTTTTTTGTTCTAAATATTCATTATCTTCCTTATTTAATTTTTCACCTTTATAAATTTGTTCTATGTTTTCTTCTCTTTTAATAAATAATTCCAATGCATATTCTTTATTTTGTATGTTCCTTCTTGCTGTCTTATTTGCTTACCTTCTTTATTTTTTAATCCTCTTATTATTTTTCCTTATTTTGTTATTTTACTAAAATATGGTGCTACCTATTCTTTCTTTCCTTGTAAACAATATTTTTGTTTATATAACACATTAATTTTAATTTAATTCAATGTATATATTTCTCTTTCTTTTTCATAAAAGTAATTGTTCTTCTCTAAGTCTCTAAATATTTCTTAACCTAATATCTTATATCTCTCTTTTTCTTTTCTTCTTTTCTTCTTTATACATTCTAAAAATATTTTTTTATATTTCTTTTTAAATCTAAGCCACCAAACAGTCCAGTTCTTATAAAACTCCCTCATATTCATATGATTTTTCCATAATTCCACAAGTTCTTTTTTCTCTTCTAAATCTAATTAATTTTCATTAATTTTCTTTATTCCCTTTCCTATTCTGATATATTCTTCATTTTCCTGTACTTCAACCCATATAGCCACATGATCTGAAAATCCAGCATACTTAATTCCTTTTTTATAACTTTTAAACTATTGGATATTAAAAAAATAATCAATTTTTCCTAATTTCATTCTTTTTATAGGTTCAGTGGTTATTCTCCCATACACTTAACTTTCCACTTCTCATAATTTCTTTAGCCATTTTAACATCACAATTGCTCTTATTTTTCCTTAAATTACATTTAAAATCACCCGCTACTATTATGTCCATATTTACACAAACATGTTCAAGAATATTTTTAAACAACATTTCTCCCTTTTTTGTTACATATGCATATAACGCTATAAATCTATACACATATTTTTTTCCATTTCATGTTTATTATGGTAATTCGTCCTAATTCCACTTTGGTTACATCTAATATTACAGCTAATATTTTAATGCTTTTTTGATACAATATACGTATGGCCGAGCATGTTTATTTCCCCATGCTCCAAACTATTACACCATTCCAAAGTTTTTCAGTTTGTGTTCTTTCTTCCTCTGTTAATAATATGATATCCTCTAAAACAATAATATGTACATCTCCTGCAGCACACCATTGTAATATACCTAGTCTCCTTTTCATACTGTTCACATTTAAACTTATTTATTTATTTATTTATTTATTTATTTATTAATGGAAAAGTCCACTAGATCCACTGGGTTAGAGACCCATTTTCAGTGGAGGACCAGGGAGAAAAACTCCACAAAAAGTGAGATACAGAGACTAATATCGTTGAAACATGGGTGTTACAGAGAGCTTAAAAACATGAATAAGGTTAAATATAATAGTACAGAATTCAAATACAATACAAATACAAGATAAACTACAGTAATACAAAATTCAAAATACAATACAAAGATTCAGATGCAGTAATACAACAGTTCAGAAATGAGTTCAGCAAAGGAGAGTTTTACAATGGATAAAGGTAGTAAAGATATGAAGAGTATGGTTAAGTGTTTATGGTGGTTCGGATGTAACTGGGCAGGAACAGATTAGATTGTTGAGATAATGGTCTTTTAGTGGAGTTTTAAAGGATTTTAAAGAGTCTGGTTGAATGATGTGGGAAGCCAGGGCATTCCAAAGTTTAGCAATGCTGTGAGAGTATAAGCTTTGACTGGCTCTTTTGTTAGGTTTGGTTGCACTTAACTGGTGCTTGCTGGCAGACCTCAGGTTACATGTTTGGATGTATGATTGCAGGATAGGATGGAGTGCTGGGCAGTTGTTAGGTCTAAATATTAGTTTGTGAGCAAGTGTTAGTTGGGTGTACTGTAGGTAGTGGGGGAATTCAAGCCATTTCAGTTCAGAGATGGCTTGGCAATGGTGTGAGTGGTTGGTTATCCCTGAGGCAATTTTAGCTATTTTATAGTAGCAGGATTGAAGTTTTTTTGGAGAGAGATGTGTGGAGGATAGTAAAAATGGGACTTCCATAGAGGAGGGAAGGGATAGGCAGAGTGTTAGCAAGTTTCAATTTAGTTGAATTATCCATATAGAGTTTGTGACTGTAGAGTTTCCCTAGCTTAAAGTGATTTTTTATAGTATTAAGAATATGCTGCTCAAAGGTGAGTTTGTCATAAATAATTGTGCCTAACAATTCTGCTGTCTTAACTATTTTAATTTTGGTATTGTTCAGTGAGAAAACCTTGAACTCTGAGATAGGTAGTTTTGTTAAAAAAGGAGGAGTTTGGATTTTTTGGGATTCAGTAATAGTTGGGCATCATGTAGCCAAGTCTCAATAGATATAAGGGTATTCTGAGTAAGTGTTTGGAGAGCAGAGAGATTGGTGGAAATGGAGATGATGGTTGAATCATCGACATATTGAATGAGTGTGCTATGCTGGCAAGCTTTGTGAAGATCATTTGTGAATATATTGAATAGCAATGGCCCCAAAATAGATCCTTGTGGGACTCCTGTGTTATTGGGCAGCTATTCAGATTGTTTGTTTTGCCACCTAACAGACTGTTTTCTATTGTTTAGGTAGCTTGTGAACCATGTTAAGGAATTAACGGAACAGCCTAGATTTTCTCATTGTTGCACCAGTTCGGAGTGTGACACTGTGTTGAAAACCTTGAATAGGTCTAGTAAGATGACTGAGGTAAGTAGGCCTGTATCCAGGGCTTTACTCACAATGTCAGTAAAAGAGAGTAGAGCTGCAACGGTGCTGTGTGCAGGCTGGAATCCGTGTTGGGTAGGTGCAAGGAGGTTATTGTTAGATAGATGTTTTAGAACTTGGTTATGTATGCATTTTTTCTAAAATTTTTGATAACGGAGAGAGTATAGCAATAGGATGATAATTGGAGAGATCATGGGTAATTTCACCTTCATGTAGTGGAGTAATGATGGAATTTTTCCAGAGTTGGGGGACATAAGACTCAGTGATGGAGCAATTAATGAGTATGCTGACTGGGTATGCTATAACTTTGTCTGTGGAATGTAGATATTCCGATGAAAGATTGTCTGAGGAGAGGAAGCAGGATTTTAGTTTATTGAGAAGTTTGAGTACCAGAGAGGTGGATACTGGCTGCATGGAGAAAGGAGGAGTAGAAGTAGCAATAGGAGAAGTGCTGTGGGTAGGTAAAGGAAGAGAGCTGGGGTTAACCTGAGTGAGATTACAAGGTGCTGGTTTATGACAGTTGGGGTCAGTTTTAGGAGAGTAGTCTTTTAGCAGATTTTGGATGGTATTGATAAAGTGAGAGTTAAATGAATTAACAATTTGTTGTGGGTCTTTGTCAGCATAAGATGATGGGTTCTGTGAGATCCCAGGATTGAGGAAATTGATTTCCAGAACTTTTTTGGGTTATGTTTTTGGCCAGATAGTTGTGTAGAGAGGTAGTTTTTCTTATCATTAAGTATTAGTTTTTGGCCTTATTTCTGAGTTGCTTGTAAGTAATTTCATTTAGTGAAGTCTTGTTTTTATGCCATTCTTTCCATGCTCAATCTCTAGAAAGGAGAGCTTGTTTAGTATATTTAGTTAGCCAAGGGACGTGATTATGTTTTATCTGTTTGACGTAAATGGGGGCTAAGCTATTAAGTGTATCAAGAAATCGTTTATTGAAATAATTAACAGCATCATCCCCAGTGGTAGTATTTTTAGAGTGGTCCAATTGTGAGCCTTTAGGTTATTTAAAAAATAATTTTGTTTGAAGTTGGTAAGGTTATTGTTCTTAAAGCTAATATTTTCAGCTTTTAAGAACAATTAATATAATAAAATGTTTATCCCTTTTCTTTCTTATTTTCTCTAAGCATTATATTTTTGAATTTTCTTTTCCTTTCATTAACTGTTTTCTCTATTGAATTCTTTTTATTTCTTACTGTGCTCTAATCAGCTTCATTCTCACTTGTCTCTTCTGTTTCATTTTCCTTGCTAATTTCTTTACCTTCATGAATAACCTCTTTATCAGTTACATCTTTTTGTACATTTCCTTGTATAACACATTCTACTATCACTTTCTCCTGTATAACTTCATTTTCATATTAATTTTCTTGCACATTCATTTCACATTCTAACCATAAATGACCAGTATTACCACATTTATTGCACTTCAAATCACATTTTATTTTACATTATGCTCTGTTTCACCACATAAATAATATATATTTTAAATCACATTCATTGATTAAATTATACTTTTTTTCCACAAAATTTGTCTTTGGTTGACCCCTGTGTTTCACAAACCCCCTATTACCATGAACATTAATAATACTAGGTACGTGCATAACATTATCATTTTCCACTTTCAGTATTACTCCACATTCCCATCCCCCAGTCCATAGTCCACTTTCATCATATATTTTTTAGTGTCCGTTACTTCTTTACATACTTCTTTACATATAGTTAGCAAATGTTCTTTCAGTTCTTTTGCTTCAACTTGAGTTCTAAACTAGATCATTATTCTTTTTTTTTGTTTGCCTGTAAAAAGCTTGCACCACTTATTCTGACCATGGATAAATATTTTTCTTTTGTTCATATGCACCCCAAAAAATTTCCATGGCCTGCCCAGTCTCAAATATTAAGTCACAAAAAGTGTCTTTATTAATTAAAATTAATGCTCTTACCTATTTTGCTTTGATACCCAGAGGTGCTATGACAGAGTCCCAAACCTCATACCTGTCCAGACTTTCTTTGTTTTTACTGCTCAGATGTACTGTATACTTCATTTTTGTTCCTTTTATTTCTTCTTTCTTCTTTGCTCCTTCTCCCTGAGTTTGTGCATAAGTTTTTGTCTCTTGAACTTCTTCTGGCAGAATCTCTTCTTCTCCTTTTTCTTCTTCTATTTTCTCCATGATGTCACTTCATGAAATTGCTGCTCCACTTTCTGGTTCACTTTGGTTTACCATTTTTTTCCAAATAATCATCCCGCAATTCCCCCCCGATTGGAGGGTTGTAATTATACATTTTCGGAGGTAACTGTCTCTCCTTTAAACAATCTCCTTTCAAAGGTTTTCTTCTGAATCCATCTTTATTACAGCTAAAATCTCCTTTCCTTCAATGTCACTGTTTTTTCTGCACCCAGAGCATCAGAAAAAAACTTCTGGTAGCAATTCTACAATTTTAACTACATTTTCAGCAAAAGCTAAATCATCCATGTTTACTCCTTGTTCCTCCTGACTGTCTCATGCCTGGACAAGAAACAGGAAGTCAGGATGTGTAACACACAAAGCCTCCTCTGACTACCAACAGTAGGAGAAGTTCCCAGGTGTCTGGACAAATATCCTGTAGTCAGTATGAATACCACCAAATCTTCCCTAAAAGGAGCCCAATGGCCTAATGGGATTAACCTGGTCAACAAAAAGTATAAATAAATTATGGTTGCCACCATATCTCAGTTATTTCATTATATCTTTGTACTCTATTTTAATGCATCATAGGTTCACAGGTATATACTAGGCTAATGAACATCAGTGCCTTCATAAGCCTAGCCAAGCAACCCAACCCAACTGTGTCCCTATGTATATTGGGAGTTTATTAGGAAGTCATAAGATAATTAGTAAGTTCCTAAGGGTTACAGGGGTGTATGTTAGCTTGGGCATAGTTACTGACTGCCTCTGTTTATCAGAGACATGGGGGCTGGACCCGGGTGAATTTCTGATTTTGCATCCATTGTCAACATTATGCTTAAATAGAGTTAGGTATGGAATCTGCTAATCAGTATCATTAAGTGGGTATGGTTATTATATTCCGGAGGGGGCTGCTGGTGTAAAGTGATCTAGGAGTTTTTTTTCCCAGAATCCATTTCAAGCCCCCTTTAAATGAATCATGCTAGACACAAGTTTTTTTTTGTTTGTTTGTTTATCTTCCATGTAAACAGAATGGCAGTAGTGTGTGTTGCAGACATCTTGCACAGTTTCTAGAACTTTTCATTTTCACTTTTCTTTTTGCTTGAATTACTCAAATATGTGTTCTAAGGGCAGCTCTTAATTACTTCTTTAATGATTGTGTCTTTCGGCTTTTCCTGGTTAGGTGTCGCCACAGCGGAACTCCAGTCCGCTAATGATTGGCAGTAGATTTTTACATGCCAAGTTGCCGGCCCTGACGCACAACCTTTGAGGTACGCCCATTCACACATGTCTCCACAAAGAAGATGCTCTAGCTGAGAATCGAACAGGACAACGTCTTACTGTGAGGCGACAACGCTACCATGGTAGTTGTAAATGCTCAACAAAATAAACTTGCTACTGTATGTTTTAAGGCTTACACTGTTTATTCCAAGTGCTGGCAGACCCTCTCCCACATTCTTCCTGACGTGAAAAAACTATCATTGCAATCCAGGAACTGTTAACTGACCCACTCTTGCTTCTACTTGAAAGAATGTCTAGCAGACATTTAAACTACTCTACTATTCACCAGTGTCTGCAGTGGAAGATAAGTGTTTTATCTTGAATGTTGGCAAAATGTGCTGTATTTGTTTAAACATGTTTTCCTTACAGTGCAGCACAGAATAAAATAACTCCAACTTTCTGTTCTTGAATTTGGGTTAAGAATATACATTTTTTCTTTCTACTGAAGCAAAAATGTCTCTGCGCCTGACTTTTCTCACCTGTGTTGAATTTCTATCTAAACTCTTGACTTTTACACTTTCACATACCAACACTGCATCCAAAACATAATCTTTGAGCATGACAAATTAGTAGTTTTTCTGTGTTTTGAACATTGCCATGATTGATAAGATTATGATATTTAATGTCTCTTTCTTAGGGAAATGGTCTTTCATTTTTAACATTGAATTATGGCTGAGTTGTTACCATGTATCATGCATTATATACTTTACTGGTATGGTATTTGGTGTTTTCTCCCCACATATACTATTTTCCCCACCAGCTAGCTACTGTGCCCCTATTGTGCACAGGCATGAAAAGGAACCTGGAGCTGACATTGATGGTAGTGAGGAAATATACTGGCTCTGTAGAGCATGTCTAATTAGTTTTTTATGGAGTTTTATATATGCAGGTCAAATTTGAGGTTGTCATCCACTATTATTACTGATGTGATAGGTGACTTTGATAATAATGCTAGTTACAGAGAGTATTTTGAAGTTATTTTTTTTGTGAGAGAATGATTTGGGAAAGAAAAGTGATTGTTTTTTTTTTTGGGGGGGGGACTTGAGCATGAGCTGTGACTTAGCCATTTTCTATAGCTGTGAAAGCTTCTCAAGTGATGTGTTGGAGGAGATATGCTGAATTGCTATATTGTCAGATTGTCATATGAACATGCGAACGTGGAGTCTGTGTGCTGTATTAGTGAAGCATGTTGGATGGATGCATGGAGTGTGTTGTTGAGAATATTTAAGAGAATCTAGTTTGAAGAATGACAGTGGTAATTAGGAGGAAGGGGGATAGTGCAGAGTGCCATTTCACTGGTTGATATCTATAATTCAAGTAGTTTTTGAAGTATTGGGGCATAGACAGTGATAATCCGAGTGAGGACATCTGAAGTAGGAGTTCGCTATGGTGAACTGTATTGATGGCCTTGGACAGGTCTATGAATAAGGACAATACTAGTTTGCCACTGTCCCTGGCTTTGTTGACTGTATTTGAGAAGGCTAGAAGTGCAGTACCAGTATATGATATGGACAGAAACTACATGGACAGGGGTTAGGAATTTTTCCTGAGTGAGATATTTTAGCAGGTGTTTTTGAAAACATTTCTCTAATGTTTTGGAGAGGGAGGTTAAGATTGCCATGGGGCTAAGGTTTATAATATCTGCTAAAGTGCCAGCTTTGTGGAGTGGGATGATGTGAAATATTTTCCAGGGGGAAGGGACCTGGGATTCCTGAATGGACCTATTTATAATGATGAAAACTGGATAGGCAATATTATTAGCTGCCACTTTTCAGACAGTCACTTGGTAGGTTATCAACAGAGGTGGAGCAGAGTTTGAATTTCCTTATGAGTCACTTTCTAGAGGCTGTAGGTTTTAAAAGGCGAATGTGGAGCCACTGGTTTGAGGCTGTTGGACAGTGGTGGGAATGGAAGTGTGAGAGTCCTTACTAATGTAGGCTCTATTGTTTATAAAATAAAAATTGAAATGTATGGCAGTTTCAAGTGGTGTATTGTTTGGAGAGGGGTTGGGATTGCATTTCTGTCCAGAATACAATATTTATTTAATAGATGACCAGATTGCTTTAGGATTGTCATGCTATTATTTTGAATATGGTTATATGTTTTTTGGTCTACATTTATTTATTTATTTATTTATTGCTTGATTGTGGAGCTCTCTATAATGCTGGAGAGTTTGTGGGGTTTTATGTATTTTCCATTCTTTCCATGCTTTGTCTCTGACCTGCATTATGATTCTAATATTTGTGGACACTCAATTTGCTTTATTTGTTTTTATTCTTTTATTTCTAGGGGGTACAAGGTTTTTTATGATGTTGAGGAAAATTGGATTAAATTTACTTACAGTATCATCCAGTGAGAGGCATTTTAGAATATTCCAGCTAATCGATGAAAGCATTAAAGAATGAAAGTTTCTGTTTTAATGCTAGATAAGGTAATTGATAACAAGCTGTCCTTTGTCCCCTGTGTATCTGCCATAATTAGGAAATTATTCTACCTTTCCTAATTAATTTCCAAGACAATATCTTATAGTCATAATACCTCTCAATTCATCCCTCATGAGGACCATTATCAAATATAGTTACCATCTTTGGAATATACCTTTCGGAACACCCTGTCCAACTTGAAAGGCTTTAAAATTTTTCAAATGAGAAAATCATAGAACTATGCTCTTAAGTTATCAGGATAAAATGAAAACCTTCTCACTATATTGCATCTAATATAGGGTCCAGCATGGCATCTTTGCTTAGCCTTCCATTAGACTTTTATCTTTGCAAAACTGGCAGTGCCATGAATACTCAAACCAGGGACCACAGAATTCACTGCCACATAAATTGGACCTGCTATTGTAACCTTGGATTTGGTCATACTAGTTTGTTGCCTGCATAAAAAGTGCCCACTGAATGGATTGTTGTATATTTGGCCAGAGGGAGGAGAAGGTGCTTTGCTCCCACTGTAAAAAAAAAAAAAAAAAAAAAAAAAAAAGTTGAGGTTGCTGGTCTCAACCAAATGGTAAGCACACCTGTTGGTAATTAGAGGTTTGCTATTTCACCTGCAATATAAGTTTGAAAGGTGGGAGAAAAACAGATCACCTGGAAAAACCCACATGGACACAGGGAGGAGATGCAAACTCTGTACAAAAGGCAGCACAGCTAAAAATGAAGCTGTGCAACCAAGCTATACAAGGCAGTAGAACTAATTGCTGTACCACTGTGCTGCCTTCACAGGCAAAACTATTTTTTTTTTCAGTAAAGTTTGCAGCTTATGTACATACACATCTTCCAATACATGTGCAAAAATGTATTGTGAGTTTTAGTGACTTGTTATAAATGTAGTTGTTTATAATAGACAAATATTGTATATTATGCAAAATAAAGGAGATTCACCTTGCCAGACCATTTAAATTATAAAAAAATAATACCAGCACTAGTTTAAAGATAATTTATAATCACTCCACCATTCATATCAACATGAGCTTTAGTGATGCTGCATGTGACCAAAACCTTACATCTTCAAGACTTTTAATGTCTTCATTGTCATGGTTATTCTTTCAGTTTTATCTAAAGACACATGATCCTGTAGGACAACAGCAGCCCAGAGATACTCACAGAGACTGATTATAAAACGTATTAAATTATCATTCCTTTTCAGGCAGTTCAGATATAATTAATTTTAGTCTTCAGTAGAGTTAAATATAATGTCTTACCACCCACTCCCACTGTCATTTCAAGTAATTTAGTACTGCAAACTTAAATACTTTTCTTTCCACAGGTGAAATGAAAACTCAACAGCAAACAAGGTGAGTGTAGTTTTATTGCTGAAAAGAAAATACTGCTAATTCAGAAGTAGAAATACTTAAGACAAGGAGTAAATATTTTTCCTACCTAGCAGACAAAATATACATGAATTACTAGAGCACCATCAGTAACAGCTCCCTGTCAACATTTAGCCTATCTGACTGGTACAATCCTTGGTGTGAATAGTTTTATAATACTGGCCAAGAAATGGGCTGCAACTCTTGAAGACCAGAGTATGTAAAATGGGTATGTAAGTCTGCACCAGCTGCACCAACAGTATCTGATAAACATGCATGTGGTCTCTCCAGCTTCACTGCTGCAAGCGAATTAACATTTGAATGGTAAATTGGTCTTAAGGTTGTATTATAAATGCATATAACTACATCAGGTAATACCCAACATCTGTCTTACTGAAGTAAGATTGATACTGTATTACTACAGCTCACAGTGGTGATCAGGATTTCACCCACTTCAGACTGATTCCAGTGCCATCCAGTAAAATATTACTAACAGTACTTGAAACTTGACCACACACACGGAGACACACACAGACACACACACATGCATGTGTGGATGTCTGAATGCACACACACACACACACACACACACACACACACACACACACACACACACACACACACACACACACACACACACACACGCATGCATGCACTCACACACACAGACACACATATGCATGCACTCACACACACAGACACAGATATATACACACATGCACAGACACACAAGCATGTGGATGTGTGGCTGCACACACACACACACACACACACACACACACACACACACACACACACACACACACACACACACACACACACATCACACATATGCAAGCATGTGGATGTGCGCATGCACACACACACACATACACATACATGCACACTCGCACATACACACACACTCATACACATACACACATTATTTTCCAAGAGGGGTTACTGAGATCTCTCCAGTACCAACATGCATTTCTTGTCTTTATTGTAAGGCTGTCACCAGACAGACCACTAGTGTATCAAAATACAGTTACTGTTTAGCCTTAAAATAAGCCAACCATTGAATATTTGTATGGCAGCAACAACTCACGTGGTAACTCTGAATGGCAAAAGGTAACCGGTAGTAGTGCAACATTTCATTGCACATACCCTTAAGGTAGAAACTGAAAAATAAGTAAATCTCCAGGCATAGTATTTAAAATTTAATAAAGAAAAAACTATTTTCTTGAAATAAAAATAAGCACTGTACTTAGTAAAACTGAATCTATGAGCAACTCTAAAGTTGCACAAGAAAAATACAAAACAAATGTGTTTAAGGAGACAGATGGCATAAAGAAGAATTCTGACTGCAGTCTGTCTGAACTTGCTTCTATTAATAATGAAATGAGTTTATATCTATATCTTCCTTAGAAATACACAAAGTAGTTATATAATTGCTACTGGCAAAATCAGAAACCAGTTTAAGTTTTGTTCTGAAACGCAATCCACCTGCACAGTTCAACAGTAAGATACTATCTCACTGAACAGTTGTTTTGTTCTCTCACTAAAAGAGTCCAAATCTATTCTTACTGTCTGTTTTAAAATTTGGATGAAGCTTTTCCAAATTCTGTAATCTGTTAACTGTGGGAGGAAGGGTCCATCAAGCAAGTGCTCAAATAAAATAATGCATATTTTTTTTTGGCCTAGGACACTGCAAATGTGTGCATGCTTGGGATTAATAAATATTTGCTGTACAGCTGCTCAGGGCTTGCATGTGAGTCTTGCACCACACAATGGCATAAATGCATATTTCACATGAATATCCAGGATGTAGTAGTTCACAGCACTTAATCCTTCTGAGTCCTAATATAATAACAGCTAACTGAGTCGATGCCATTGTACATAGCAGGACAGAGCATGCAGAATATTCAGAGTCTAGCATGCATTTTCAGTGGTGCTTCCTAACTAAAGTAACATGATAATATAAGGCTAGTCTACGTATGATCCAAGCAACTGTTTGTGACAACATATGGTGCTCCATGCCAGTAAACAGCACAGCATTCCTCTGTAGTGCATTATAGGAATACACTCCAAGAGGCATCAGAAATCACATAGTCACTATAAAATAACACATCTACCATTGTGATTGTTATATTAGGAAGAAAATGGGTGCATAAGGCAGTATGAAAGGTGGCTACAGTGAGCAGAAGAAAAGACACAGGTGAAACAAATAAGACAGAGGTGGGGGGCATAGGGTATATTTTGTAGGGTTAGCCTTTTTCACTTATACTTTCTTTTCTTTTCTTTTTATTTATTTACTTTGCTTTTGTTTACCAGGTTTGTACAAATAATTTAGTCAAAAAACCCTTTTCAGCATATGCCTGGGGAGAAACAATCCAACATATTACAAATGTTTTTAAACAGACATTCTGTATTATATATTGTGATTATATGGGCTAGTGCCAGCATAGCTAGCTGGAGTTTTATAAAGAATGATATTCTTTGAATATCACACCAATGTGTACAAAATGCTTGTGTTTCAAATGTATTGGAACTGTATGGCATTTGAATATCAAACTCATTTGTGCAGATGCCTATGTTACAAATGTATTAGAATGGCATGGCATTTGAATACCAAATTGACTTGTACAGATGCTTATGTTACAAATGTATTAGAACTGTATGGAATTTGAATACCAAAATGTATTTGTAAAGTTGCTAGTATTGAAAAATATATCAACAGTGGGGCTTGCTGGACAAAGAAGGAATATACATGTGAGACAGCTTGCAATCACTTACGCTAATTGCAGAAAGTCAAACGGTTGATGTGTGAACACACGATTCTCAAGGGGTAGGAAATCGAACTGAAAGAGGTCGAACAAGGTTAGTTGAGACTGTGGAGGGAGGTCACACTTCAGTGAGGAACAGGGAAGTAGCCCATTTCCTCACCGCAGTGCAATGTTGGAGTTGTTATATTTAAATAGGGGGTTTGGGGGCAAAGCCCCCACATGGGGGGGTGCAGAGTGCAAAGCCCCCCTGCTAAATAGTAGATGTTAGCTGAGTCCATTGGGTGGAAGACTGTAATATTGAAAATGATGAATAGACATTCCCATTTTCAACATTCCGGTCTTATGGTGTCATAAGATTTCTACTTTATTTTTCAGTGTAGTCACTGTTCGACTGCATCAGTTTCGAACATACCATGGTAAACCTGTGAAACTGTATGTATATGTGATAGAGAAGGACACTGGAAGAGAAGCAGTTAACCTAAGTCTAGTTAGTTTTTGAAAATCCTTGAAATTGAATTAGCTGTAGAGCCATAAACATAGCAACACACAGTGCTGAATAGGACTGGAGATGGTAGGTCTGGAAGAAGTCTTTGTTCATTAGCTCAGTAAAAAGAGGGGAAGCCTCAGGCACTGCCATAAACATTTAGATGTGTATTGTAGCTGTCTATGCTAAATTCCTGTCTCAGTTTCAAAGGGGGATACTGTGAGAACCTAGAGTCAGGTGTCCAGATGAGGTCATTCTGCCAGCCATCTTGGAAATTATGTTTTAGATATTACAGTGGGGAATATCTTAGCATTACGTATTCTGTCTTGGGCCTGAAAATAAGAAGGACCATTAACCACATCATCTGCCTTGCTCTATTAAGTAAACAGGCCATAGTAATTCTCCTAGATTCAGTCAGGAAAATATAGTGAAACTTTGTTTAGATATTGTTTTTCTTTATTTGTCTTAGTCTGTCCATCAATCTTATTTTCAACATTTCCTGTGCTTTGAACTCTGTGGTTTACTGTAAATATATATTCAATAATTTCATGTTCTTTTATTATTTATTATTAAATATATTTAAAACTTTTATTGTAGCTGGTCCTTTTGGAAAGCATTTAACCTTTAAGAGTGCTTATATTTATTTGGTGACACTGTGTGACCACTACTACTAGCATTTACATTAGTATTAATATTACACAGTATAATTGGACACCTTTTGTTAAGGGCCTTAGAGTAGCTGATTGTGGAGTATTTGGTGGCAGTGATAACTACCTTATACTCTGGGCACAAGGGGGAACAGCAGGTAAATCTGTGCCAGCCTTTCCCAGTTGTGTGTGTGTGTGTGTGTGTGAAATACTTGGGGCAGGGACACAAAGCACTGGTTATACACAGTGGGTTCTGGAGGACTTGGCTTAGACACTTGGCTGAGGACCTAACTCTACAACTGTATCAGTGGGGACTCTTACTGGGGACCTGGAGGGAGACAGATAGAGAGAAATCCAGTCCCCTGGGCTGAGTGTGTTCCCTGTGTGCTCTTAAGAGAAACTGTACTTGGTGCAGAGAGCTGCATCTGGAAATACTGAGTGTATCCATTTGTATTCCAAATGAACATCCCTCTCCAGTGTCATTGGTGAGGATTCAGGCTCAATTACTGGTCCAGAGAAAGGTTGTCACATATTGGTGAGCAGTGGTATGGATATTGAATTTCTGTAGCCTGTAAGCAGTGGTCAGTAAAGAAGATGTTTGTACTCTCAAGCAGCTACAAAGTAGACATTCAGAGTTTCCTATCACAATAGTTTTATTTATTTCCTTTTTGTTGGCTTAATAAGTCTGGGAGAGCAGGCAAGAATGTCAGCAGAGGATTATAGCAAGCTGACAAGGAACCACTGGGCTGAGATGTGCCAAACCTGAGGACTGGTGCATGCCAACCTGACTAAAGGGGAAATGACTGCAGTCTTAATCACAGCTGTGGCACAGACCAACAACCAGGAGGACATCTAGTCAGGCATTGGGGATGTGCAGCTGTCAGAAACAGGACAGTTCATCTTTTCCTCAGAGGATTTAAAAACCCATCTGGAGTTAAAGAAACTTGAAACGGAGGCCAAACATTTGGAATTAGAATCAGCAGAGAGAATGAGGTGTTTGGAGGCTGAAAAAAATGAGAGACTCTGGCAGGCAAAACAGATAGAATTAGAGTCAGCAGAGAGAATGCGATATTTGGAGGATGAAGAAAATGAGAAACACAGGCAACATGAAAAGGAAGCACTGGCTCTTTACCAGGGTTATGGAGGTAATGGGGCAGGGAATAAACAAACACCAGAAGCAACAAAGATCAGTGAATTTTTTCCTCAATTTACGGAGGGTAATAATTTTAATAGTCTTATTTGTATATATTTGAAAGAGTATGTAAACAGTATAATGTTGACAGAGGGTTCTGAGCATGGTTCTAGACCCCCTTACTCAATGGTAAAGCTGTAACTGATGTTTCTAAATTGTCTGATACTGATTGCTTAAACTATGATACAGTTAAAAATGTTTATTGGAATGTTTTAAGTTAATGCCTGAAACTTACAGAAAAAAGTTTTGTGAGCATAGATGCAAGAGGGATGACAGTGAGTGTGATTATATTAATGAGCTAAGCATTTATTTTCTTAGATGGGTGAGTGGGTGTCAGGTCACCACTTTTGAAAGGCTGGCAGATGTTTTGGTGAGGTTAGCATTTTGCCTGAGGACATGAGAATCTGGTTGACAGACAGAGAATGCAACTCTGCAGATGAGCTGTAGAAAAAGGGGAATCTCTACTTAGCAAGCAGGGCAGCACCACACAAGAAAGGGGTACCTAGTGCTGCATATGGATATAAGGCAACCTATGGTGGGCAGCCTAAACCACCCCAACAGAGTCCACCAGTAACAGGGAAAAACACTAGTTCAGTTACACAGCCAGGATTAATGGTTAAATGTTTTAAATGTAACTAGTGGGCCATGTAGCATACAGATGTATATGAAGACATGGTGGGGAACAAAATGTGGGGGAGACAGCAAGTGAGAATAACAGAATGCTAGTGGTAAGTTGCCTGGAGACAACAGGGGTACCAAACTACCACCAGAGTTTGCATCCTATTTGGTGGATGGAAAACAGGCCACTGCCAAGAGAGACACAGCCTCTGATATAACAATTGTGAAGCCTGCAATGGTTAAAGAGAAGGAGTACTTGCTTGGGCAGTCCACTCCAGTCAGAGATTTAGGAAGGATCCCATTCCAAATGCCTTTGGCCAGGGTTCACCTTAACTGGGAGGGTGGAAAAGGAAGCAAGCAAGTAGGTGTGTTTGAGGATATCCCAGCAGATGTCTTGATAGGGAATGATTTTGATAATGCAGTACCTTGTGTCCATGCATTGACATGCAATCAGGCTTGGAAACAGGCATGTGGGTCTGGCAGCCTGGGGTAGATCCAGACAGACTGCACCCCTGAAGCCAGGACTGGTGATGTGGCTAATTCAGGGAGGGAGCTACTCTGTAGCAGTGAGCCTGAGGATGAGCCACAGCTGCTGGTAAGTATTAATGGTCTCTTGGACAGGGTGACTGCAAGGGCAGAGGTGACTGGAAGAACCCAGGCTGACAGTGAGGCACCACTGTCAGAAGATACCAGATTTCCTGTAGACAGGGAGCTGGGAAGAGTCATAAAAGAAGAGCTGAGAGAGGCTCAGCTCTCAGACCCTACACTAAGAGGCTTAAGGGAGGACGCTTGGGAGCACCTGATGCTTAAGGAAAAGGAGAGTCTGTATACTGGAACAAAGGGTTACTGTATAGAAAGTGAACCCCTGAGGGAGGGCTAGAGGGTGAGGTAATACAGCAGTTGGTAGTGCCCAGAGCCTACCATCTGACACTTCTAGTCATAATCCATGACATTCCTTTTACAGGTCATATGGGCATAAAGTGTACCAAGAGACATATTATACAGACCTTTTATTGGCCTGGGATTGCCAGGGATGTAACAGGATACTGCAGGACCTGTGAGCAGTACCAAAAAGTAGGCAAGGCAGGAGACAAGGTCAAAGGTCCTTTGATGCCTTTGCCTGTGATTTAGGAGCCATTTCAAAGGGTAGCTGTGGATATTGTGGGGCCTCTGAGTATCTCAAGTTCCACAGGGAAGACATATATCTTTATGGTAGTAGATTATGCTAATAGATACCCTGAACCAGTGTCTCTATCCTCCATCAAGGCTGAGAAGGTGGCAAATGCTTTGCTAGAGATTTTCAGATGGGTAGTTTTCCCAAGAGAAATACTGACCAACTGAGGTGTCAATTTCATGTCAGACCTGATGGCTTGTCTGTGAGAATGCTGTGGGGTGAAGAACCAAAAGACCACTCCCTACCACCCCCAGACTAATGACCTTGTGGTGAGGTTAAACTCTCTGCTAAAGACCATGCTATGGGCATTTGTGGACCAGTTTAAGAGAGAGGGGGACAGATTTTTCCCCATCTGTTGTTTGCATACAGAGAGGTACCCCAGGAATCCACAGTTTTTTCCACCCTTTGAGTTGCTGTATGGGAAAAGGGTGAGAGGAGCTTTAGATTTGATTCATGATGAGTGGGAGGGTGAGTGTGAATCTCACAAGGAGTCTGTTATGGCATATGTCCTAAATCTCAGGACAGGGCTCAGGGAGCTCATGGGTTTGGCCCTGAGGAACCTGGCAGGGTTCAAACAGAAAAAGGTCTGGTGTGACAGGAATGCTGGAGCCAGAGACTATTCTGTTGGGCAGCAGTTGATGGTGCTCATTCCTGTCAGACACAACAAGCTGCAGGCAGCTTGGGAGGGACCCTTCAAAGTACTAAGGAAGGTCAATGATGTTAACTACATGGTAGAGCTGCTAGGCAGGAGGCAGTGGCACATATTGTACCAAGTTAACATGATGAAGCCTTGCCATGATAGAGAGGCCCTTGTGCTGAGTATTTGCAGTGGAGGGCAGGAGGAGTCTGAGGGGGATCTGGTGACTGATCTCAGTGAGTCTCAGACTGACACCTCAGTGGAAGGGGTATCAATGTCCCATTGGTTATCCCCTACCCAGGTTCAAGAAATTCAAGCAGAGTTACAGGAGTTTGGTGACCTGATCACTGAGAAACCAGAGTGCACCCACCTGGTGAGCATCATGTGGATACAGAGCCCAAAGACCTATCATGCAGGCCCCTTGTAGGATGCCTGAATGAGTCAGACAGACTCTGAGGGAGGAGATACAGAAGATGTTGGAACTGGGAGTAATCCAGGAGTCCAGCAGTCCCTGGGCCTCCCCAGTGGTGCTGGTACCAAAGAAGGATGGCAGCAGCAGGTTCTGTGTGGACTACAGGAAACTAAATAGTCACACAGAGTCTGATGTTTACCCCATGCCTAGAGCAGATGAAGCCCTAGAGAAGCTTCATGGGGCTAAGTATCTGACCGAGGGCTTCTGGCGGGTGTCCTTGACTCCGAATGCTAGAGAGAGGTCAGCCTTTGTGACTCCTTTTGGCTTGTATGAGTTTAAGAAGATGCCCTTTGGGATAAAAAATGCTCCGGTGACTTTCCAGAGGTTGGTAGGACATATCCTAACAGGAATAGGAGATTATGCCCTTGCTTACCTGGATGATATTGCCATCTACAGCCATTCCTGGCAATAGCACCTCCACCATGTCAGGGAGGTGCTGGGCAGATTTCAGAGGCAGGGTTGACCATTAAGCCCAGTAAGTGTCATTTTTGTATAGCAGAGGTGTCCTACCTGTGACATAGAGTGGGAGGTGATAAGATCAGGCCAGAACCTGCTAAACTGGAAGCTGTTCTGGCATGACCTGCCCCAGTTACCAAAAAGCAGGTGATGGCAACAGGGTACTATAGGGGCAACAAGATACTATAGAAAGTTTGTCCCCAATCATAGTACAATAGCTGCTTCCCTCACAGACCAGACAAGGTAAAACAGGCCAGATAAGGTGTGGACCCCAGCATGTGAAGCAGGCATTCCAGAAGCTTAAAGGAGTTTTGGGAGGACCCCCTGTAGTAGCTAGTCCAGATTACAGCAAATAATTTGTTGTACAGATGGGGTGGGGGATGTACTTAGCCAGGTTTCCTCAGAGGAAGAAGAGCACCCAGTGGTATATCTCAGCCATAGACTCCAATCCAGGAAAGAATGTTATGCATCTGAGAACAGGAATGTCTAACCATATATGGGCACTGCAGAAACTTCAGCCTTATTTGTATGGAAGGAAATTCACTGTTGTTACAGATCACAATTCCTTACCATGGCTACATAGAGCTAGCCAGCAAAATACCAAGTTATTAAGGTGGAGCATAGAATTGTAGGCATATGACATGATAGTACATAGGGGGTTCAGCAATGCCAATGCAGATAGACTGTAAAGACAGGGAATGGGGTAACATATTTCCAGATAGATGTATTTCTCTCAAGTCACATTTCTCAAGGGACACTTGAAAAACTAGCTTGAGTCTTTGAGGGGGGGATGTGATAATATGGGCTAGTGCCGGCATAACTAGCTGGAGTTTTGTAAAGACTGATATCCTTTGAATATCAAACAGATGTTTACAAGATACTTGTGTTACAAATGTATTAGAACTGTATGGCATTTAAATACCAAACTGACTTGTACAGATGCTTATGTTATAAATGTATTAGAACTGTATGGTATTTGAATATCAAAATGTGTTTGTAAAGTCGCTAGCTCTGAAAAATCTATCAACAGTGGGGCCTGCTGGTCAAAGAAGAAATATACATGTGAGACTGTTATGTATATGTGTTAGCAAAGGACACTAGATGAGAAGCTGTTAACCTCAGTCCAGTTAGTTTTAGAAAATCCTTAAAATTAAATTAGCTGTTAAGCCATAAACACGGCACCCCACTGTGCTGAATAGGACTGGAGACTGTAGGTCTGGAAGAAGCCTTTGTTCATTATCTCAGTAAAAAGAGGGTAAGCCCCAGGCACTGACATAAACATTTAGATGTGTATTCTAGCTGTTTATGCTAAATTCCTGCCTCAGCTTTAAAGGGGGATACTGTGAGAACCTAGAGTCATGTGACCAGGTAAGATCATAATCCTAGCCATCTTGGAAATTATGTTTTAGATATTACAGTGGAAAATCTCTCAGCATTGACTATCTTAGGCCTGACAACAAGAAGGACCATTCACCACATCATCTGCCTTGCTCTATTAATTAAGTAAGGAATAGTAATGCTCCTAGAATCAGTAAGGAAATATAGTGAAGCTTTGCTTAGATATTGTTTTTCTTTATTTGTCTGAGTCTGTCCATCAATGTTATTTTCAATATTTCCTGTGATTTGAGCTCTGTGGTTTACTGTAAATATATATTCAGTATTTTCATGTTCTTTTATTATTTATTATTATATTTAAAACTTTTATTGTGGCTGCTCCTTTTAGAAAGCATTTATCCTTGAGAGTGCTTATATTTACTTGGTGACATTGTGTGGGCCACTTCTGAAGACCTAGCTGTCTTGGTCAACTACTACCATTTGTATTAGCATTAATATTACACAGTATAATTGGACACCCTTTTTTAAAGGCCATAGAGTTAGAACTACCTTATATTCTAGGCAGAAGGGGGCATAGCAGGTAAGTCTGTGCCAACCTTTCCCAGGTGTGTGTGTGTGTGTGTGTGTGTGTGTGTGTGTGTGTGTGTGTGTGTAATTAAATCTCAAAGAGTGTGTGTGTCAGCTACTTGTGGCAGGGACATGCAACACTGGTTATACAGAGAGGGTGCTGGAACACCAGGCTTGGACACTCAGTGGGGACCTAACCCTAGAGCTCTATCAGTGGGGAGTCTTACTGGGGATTCAAAAGGAGACAGATATAGAGAAATACAGACCCCTGGGCTGAGTGTGTTCCTTGTGTGCTCTTAAGGCAGATTATACTTGGTGCAGAGAGCTGCATCTGGAAATACTGAGTGTATCCATTTGTATTCCAAGTGAACATCCCTCTCCAGTGTCAGTGGTAAGGATTCAGGCTCCTTGATTACTGGCCTAGAGAGGGTTCATCACATATATAAACAAACATTAAGTAATATACATTAACAGTTACACATTCATTTGCTAATGAATAAAAATACCATTACAGTATAAAAGATAGGTATGCATTACTCGATGTTGAACATTGAGCATTTGAAAAGGTGTATTAGTTGGTTTGTCAAACAGATAAGAGATTATGTGATTAGTGCTTAGAACTTAAAAGGGATAGAAGTGACAGAAGGAACTTAGAAGGTCAGGAAAATGTTAATATTGTAGTTAAGAGGCTGAGTATAAACCAGGTTCATAGATATAATGATGGTGATTATAAGGTTATATTATAAGTATAAAGATGGGGACTAACCAGTGTCACAAAACTATATATATGGCTGAGGGATGCTAGTAAAATTATTCTCGTATTGGTGAAGACTAGCTGCAGGGTACAGGATTCTGAATGAAAAGAAATTGTTTGATGACATGGCAAGTTGAAGATAACAGTGACATTTATTCTGGAGATGTGCAGGAGCAGATCCATTGATTTGACAGGTGAAGTTTCAGTTGTGTATTAAATGAATTTGCATTCTGAATGAATTTCAGTGATTAGATGATTTGCTCATAATGATTAGTAATTTTTAAGTACAAAATTCTGTTGGTGTAGTGTTATATTAAGTTGTTAATGGCTGAGCAAATTTTTGGCTTATATAGAAGCCTGTATTGTAATTTGTTTAGAAAGAGCTAGGTAATATGTTAGTTCTGATGCATTTAATTCTTTGAGGGCTAAGCAATGGTGTGCTCAAGTTTAGAGAGTTATGACAATGGAAGATTAGTGAAGATTAGCACAGCATAGAGAAGAGATGGCAGTAAGAACGTAAGGCTATACATCTTTTGGCTATGTCAATAGGTTTCGCTTTATACAATGTACCTAGTTTTTGATGTTTTTTTAACCAGGTGTAATACATAGTATAGCCAAATTTCAACTTGTCATCTATGATGACACCCAGTAATTATGTAGTGTTTACTTGCTCTGTCATGGTGCTGCTGACAGAGACAATAGTGACTACTGTTGTTTTGGAAAAGATGTGTTTTGGAGTAAAGAGCAGTAATTTAGTTTTTTTTAGGGTTTCAGTAATAGGTGTAGTAGTTGTAAATTATTTAGCCATGTTTCAATTGATAAGAAGGATTAACGTGTAAGTTCTTGGAGTTTTCAAAGAGATTTGGCAGAGCAGATTAGGGTCATGTCATCAGTGTATTGAAGTAGGGTAACATTTTTTATAGCAGGTCATTGATGAATATGTTGAAGAGTATAGGGCCTAATATAGATCCTTGTGAGACACCAACAGTTACAGGGAAGAAGGTAGAGACATTTTTCCATTTGATTGCTTGTGTTCTGTTTGAGAGGGAGCTATGCCATCATTGCAGTGAAGAATTGGTGAGCCCCATGAGTGAGAGCTTATGTAAGAGTTTCTGGTGGAAAATGAAGAGAAAAGGATGAGATACAGCAGGCAAGGGAAGACCAGGTATAAAAGTGACAAGGATGGGGTCCATGACTTCTATTGGTACCCCAATCGGGTGGCCAGATGCACGTCATGACCACACCCTTCCTGCCCCAGTCATTCAGGTCCTGTTTCTGTACCCTGCCCTTTTCCCCCCTTCCTCACATTATTTTGAAAAAATAATAATTTCTTTTTTAAAACTTAGCAAACTGCTTGCTACAAATACAGCAAGCAGTTGCCACAGTTTATATCCTGCATGGAACACTACAGCACTCAGGTTTTAGTTAAAAAAAATAACTTTTAAACTGTATTGAACTGCTTGCTACAGTTTAAACCACACATGAAGTGTTACTGTGTTCAGGTTTAACTGTAAATGCAATACTGGCTTTTAAAAGCCGGTATTGCACATAAGAGCAATTGGGATGGTGGATGGTACAGGGCAGCCCCTAATACTTTGAGCCCAGGGTAGCTGCCCCTCTCACCCTGCCTTAGCTATGCTCTGCAGTGCATACTAGGAAGAGAGTCCCAACAGCTATGAGATGGGTTTAGGTGCTGGCAACAGGGGGCATGTCAGGGTGAACTAGATGAATACCTACACAGAACCATCACCAGATGATCATCTAATGTTGGCACTTCCAGATGATGCCTGACCTTTCAGTGGCATAATGGTCAGGGTTTCCACTCCAGTGAATCTGAAATTCAAAGCAAGAGGGCCTCTTTTTGGCCAAAACATGGACCAACATAACATTAGACTGCATCATCCATTATAAACTCAACCATCTGCTGCAGCTGCAGTTGGTCAACAGAAAAAAGGGACATAGGTGTGCATGTCATCCAGATCCCCATCTTCGGACCCCCCCATGAGACACAATAGACAAAGAGTCCTGGGCCTGCCAACCTTCTGCAGAATCAGAAGGACCAGCAGATTTAAGACAGAAAGGGAAAAGTTCCATAAGCATGACATATCATTAAAAAACACTGAACTCTAAGATGGATAGAAATGACTTGTACTGCATCTTGTAGTCAGCCATTCCCACCTCCTCTGTCACCCCATCCTACTGAGATGTACACACCTTATTGGTCCCTCCTTGAGGATTATGCATCAGTCTTTAGGATAACACAAAACCAAACAAAAACACTTATAGTACATTTCAAGTCACTCTCTTTCACTTCAGTTTCCCACTCCTGGGGATCTTTATGACAACATCACTTCAGGTTATTATAGCAGTTTCAGCATTGTTCACAAGATCACTGGATAAATGTATCCTTAGTAAGCATGTGGCCCATGTCCTGTCAGGTGTCCACTTTGTGAAGGGTCCATTATATAGACCCAGAAGTTGCCTACTGAGGTGGGTATGAAGGAGATAAACAAATATCGTTATCACCTTCTCAACATCCTGCAGCAGCCCTGCAAAGTGGTAAATGGTATACCAAAATGACAGCAACTCACTGACTCATGAAATACGTAATGTGGTTGGTATTCCACACAGGCATTCACTTGTTATTTATGTTGTGCATGTTCACACATCTACCTCCTACAGAGGCCTTAGGAACATAAGAACAGGATACAACTTTTATGGGCATACAGAACATCATGGCACTGTTGCATGAGAGTAGAATTAAGTGATTCATAGTTATTCATAAAAAGGTGCCTTGATTTGCCTATATGGAGGTTGTAAATTTTAATCAGCATGTGTCCTGAGGGTAAGCATATATGTAAGATACTGCTTTATTTTTGTTTCACCTATTTACCTATATGTTTTATTGACCACAGCAGAAGTTAAATGCTCTTTGGGTTGAGGAAAGGGCAGTGACATGCAATATCAGCAATCTACCCTGGGCTATCCTCTATCATGAAGTCTTATCTGGTACTATGGCACAATGTATAAACTGCATATTGGCAAGGTATTGATTGGATGCGGTACAGACACGTCGCTATCAATACACTGTGAGTAACTATTACAAAGTATCACAGCATAAAATGTAAGTTGTTGTTGTTAAGTAATGAATAATTATGCTGTTTTAGGGTTACACAAGGAAGCATTCTTTCTTGGTACCTTTATATATATTCTTAACAACACGTTACATTTTTTCAGTTTGTACAAACAGAGTCCAGCTTGCCCTTAGTATGGGGCAAACAAAGGCTGGAAAGTTTCAGCAATGCTGAAAACAAAGTTCTAGCACAGGCAGTCAAGATGCATGGCCTTTGGGTGATAAGTAGAAGGGGTGCGGATCAATTATTATGTCAGTCTGTTCTGTATGCCATAAATGTGGCAGGTAGGAACAATTGCACAATGGACCAGGCTCTCCATCACTTGACTGACATGCTCAGTCATGCCAAGCAAATAGCACAGTAACCTGCAAGGGACAAATCTGACACATGCAGTGGTCCATCAGGGTCAGTCAGATTGATAGAAATTAAGTAGTTACTTCTATCATTGGAGAGAGGGGTTGAAGCAGGATTTATCCCCTGTGGAGGTGTGGATGTTTGGTGCTTGCCTGACACTTTACAACTATATCACAGTGAGAGATAGAACAGGTTAGTAGCATACAGCAATGGTTAACATACATGCATGTTACACTAGAAGATTCATTATATATAAATATGTCAAAGGAAAAATATACTTTAAAAATGATCAATACATGGTAGGTTCAGGTTAAGGCACTTTAATCTTGCAGCAAGGAGACAAAAACGTGCTAATACAGAGTTTGTCTAACTAGAATCAGGAAATGCAAGCATTTTTATACATTTTCTAATAAGACATTGCCTACCAAGCTGACGTAGTGAATCACAAGTTTTGTCATCATCATTTCGTAGTGATTGTTTTTACAATATTCTGCTGGTTCTATCAATTTTTATGAGAAACTATCTAAGAAAAACAACGTGGCCTTGGCTACCACCGGTTAAGATATATGCAATGTTACCATTCAAGGTACTATAGTTAATTCGAGCACAAATCAAGTATAGATTGCAGTTCATTTTTCTAACAGTCCTTTGTCTACGTTATCTTAACTTCTGCAGCTGTGCATGTTCTCATACTTCGAACAGAGCTGATTGTTTAAAATCATTACATTACAGAATATAGCATTGTTCATTCATTTCTTCCTGACCTAGCAGATAATCACCTGTTTCTCAAGTACATTTCCAAAAGGCATAAACATGAATATTGCTGTGCTAGCATTTGCTAGGTCAGAGGGCATCTTGCAAGTTTCTGAAAACACACTGCAGTTTCAAAAGCATCTTTTAGTCTCATATGAATCTAAGCTGTCATATAAAATAATGCATATAAAATAGAATGAAAAACGTGTTAACTCATTTAGTTTCTAATTAGCATTAAGCACACACATTAATACATATTTTTCTGACATTTCCCCCGTTAATACTTTTTAATTCTATTTTCAAAAGAATAAACAGTTTGCTTCTTCTCCTAGCCTCTTCCATTCAGGATTTGCAGTTAAGAGAGTCATTCAGTTTAAACTTATGAAAGTGTTTCACATTCTAACAATTCTTCAATTTCAGTACTTTGATACAAAGTCTCAGAAACTGATATATCTATAAATTCTTTGATTAACTTTTTCATGCAGGGAATACCACAACAAATGCATGCTCCTAATAGGAGTAATCCCACATAAATGGCAATCAGGATGTTCATTAGGATGGAACCCCACCCCCCAAACAAATTCTGGAAAAAGTCCGTCAGAGGGTTTGGGCCTGGTTTGGTCATGGTCGACACTTGCTGGATCACCTCAAGGTGGTAGTTTATCTCATGTTGATGATCAGGTATATACGCACAACACTCTTCTTTGATTAAAGCGCACGTACCACCTCTCACTGCTAGGGTGAAGTCAAGAGCCATATGGTTCTGGAGCACTACAGTTCTCATAGCATTCAGTTCATCAGTTATCAATTCAAGAGCAGAAAAAGTTGCATTACTCATTACTTCGAGAAGTTTAGACAGTTTTCGCAGTTCCCAAATCGATTTTACTGTGCCATATGCAGGTAGTATGCCTGCCCATGATATGACAGCATCACTCAAGTCCATGTGGATCAGCTTGGTACCCACGGTGTGATGGTCTTTCCAGCCCGCCTCGATCCATCCCACTGGATTCTCAGGCTTCCTGACAGCTTTCTTGGCTACATCTTGGGTATTTCGAATATTTCCCTGAGGCAAAACTGCAGTGTGACGTATGGCCGGAACCAGGTACCCCAAAAAACAACTGCCGGACCAATTCTCAGGTAACCATTTATATGCTTTCTTACCACACACAAAATAACAATCCTCTACCTTAGTAGTTACTTTACTACGAAATGGCTGCCCTGCATGAAACATTTTTCTATCTATTACAGACAGTTGCTTAAAAAGCACAGGATTACGTTGCACTTCATCAATAGTCTTATGCATGGATTCAAGAAATGAGTCATAATTCGAATTACAAACTGTATCCATTCTGTTTGCTTTGGTATAACATTTGTAATGTACAGTCACATTGCACCTGCTCCAACCCACTTGAATTGTGTCATTCTTATAAAAACATACAATTCCCTTTTGTGTCACAGGCAAATACAGTGCTACCTTATCATGTGCTTTGATAGCTATAGTCTCATAAACCAAATTTTCCCAGGTCTCATTGACCCCTAGGGGGACTGCAGTCATTAATAACCCCCCGTATGCTGTTGGTATGGCTGTGCAAATCCAGCAATTCGAAACATTAAAAGTCTCAGTATACACACCTGTAATTGCCTGATAAGTGTTAAAGTTCGGGTGCCAGTCTATGGTCGGCTCATCACGTTTAATCAGTTCAACTTTTGTGGCTGAGAAAAAGAAAGGCCACAACAAAAAGATCAATGTTATCAGTATAGCTACCAGAATAATCATGCAAGTTTTCTGAGGTTGTTCTGCATCTCTGTTTACTCTATACCTGGTCATTTTGTTTTTGTTGTACAACAGTAACAAGGTTTTTGTCCAGTTCAAAGTTCTTAACCAGTTTACAATGTGTCAAATGAATCCAGGATGCTCACTCCGCGATCTTGACTGCAGTGGGTGTCGATAGTAGTACCTGGTACGGCCCTTCCCACTTCGGAGAACTCCAGTTCTTTTTCTTCACAACCTTCACCCAGACCCACATGCCTGGGTCTACTGCTGCTTCCGATGGTCTGGTTTGCTCTTTATCTGAAACAGAATTTAACTGCAAAAGTTTGTTATTCAAAAATCGCCTCATATACCCTACAAGTGAACTATCAGCCTCCTGCTCTGCAGGCATGAGAGGCTTCCATTGAGGTGTATAATATGCCCTCCCAAACAGAACTTTAAAAGGAGCTAACCCTTTTGCATTTGGAACAGTTCTCATGCTCAACAGTGCCAGAGGTAGACAGTGCACCCAGTTCTTTTGTGTCTCACTAATCAATTTCCTAAGCTTATTCTTCAAAACCCCATTATGCCTTTCTACTAATCCTGCAGATTGGGGGTGGTATGCACAATGATTTTTCAGCGAAATCCTGAAATAACGGCTGAGTTGTTGTATAGTTTGATTTACAAAGTGTGTACCATTGTCACTATAAATCTTTTCCGGTATGCCAAATCTAGGAATAATTTCTTTAACGAGGACTTTTGCAACTGTAGCTGGATCTGGATTTTTAGTTGGAAAAGCTTCCACCCATTTGGAAAACATATCTATAATGACAAGGCAGTACTTCTTATTTTCGCATTTGTTCAGCTCTATAAAATCCATACAAATAGTATGGAACAGATACGGTGGTGTAGGGAAACTCCCTTGCTTAGGTTTTAATGCCCCTTGTGCATGATGCTTGTTACAAACATGGCATGCTGCACAAAAATTTTTTGTGTAGTTTGTAAATCCATACGTCATAAACACTCGATTCACTAACTGTACCATCCCCCCTGTTGAGACATGGCACTGCCCATGGCTCAACAAAGCTGCATATCTAAACAAGTTAGATGGCAAAATCGGTTTCTTCTCTTTGGAGATGTACAGTCCCTTCTCAAGGATTGCTCCTCGTTTTATCCACTTTTCTTTTTCTACATTTGTAGTAAGTGACTGCATTGTTTTTAACATTTCTAAGTCTAAAACCTCAGATGGTTGTAATTCCTCACTCAAAAGAAAAACTTCTGAAGCTGAAGCTGCTTGTTTTGCAGCTGTATCAGCCCTCGCATTACCTTTTGAAATTCTATCCTGTTGCTTGGTATGAGCTACGCATTTGCAAATAGCTACTTTCTGAGGTAACTGAATAGAGTCTAACAAGTCTAAAATAAACTGCGCATGGTTAATTGGTTTACCAGTAGATGTTATCATTCCTCTATTTTTCCACTGCTGCGTAAAAACATGTACAGTAGAAAAAACATACTGGCTGTCAGTAAAAATGTTCACTTTCTTACCTTTTGCTATGGTACATGCCCTTGTCAAGGCAATCAATTCTGCTGCTTGTGCAGATAAGTTGTGTGATAAAGACTTTGCTTCTAAAATCTCGGTATCAGAAACTACTGCATACCCCACTAGATTCTGTCCTGTAGGACCCCTCCTGCACGAGCCGTCCACATAGTATGTCACCTCGGCATCATCCAAGGGAACATCTGTAAGATCTTTTCTAGGTAGTGTCTTTTGCTCAATCTCCTGCAGGCAGCAGTGTGGTTTGCCATCTGCAGAGGGTGGGAGCAAGGTTGACGGATTCAAAGTTGTGCATCGTTCAATTGTCATATGAGGTTGGCTCAACAGTATAGTCATACAGGAAAGATGTCTAGCAGGAGAAAGATATGCTACTTTTTCTTGCAGTAAAATAATCGTGACTGCATGAGGCACTCTCAATGTGAGAGGGTGGAACAATACTACTGAGGCTGAAGCCTGCACTGCCATTGCAGCGGCGACTACTGCTTGTACATAGTGGGGCAAGGATCACGCCACTGGGTCTAGCTGTGATGAATAGTAAGCTATGGGGCGTTGTTTGTCCCCATGCTGTTGTGTTAACACTGATGTCATATAACCTTGCTTACAGTCTACAGTTTGGAAAAATCGTTTATGATAGTTTGGTAATCCTAAAACTAAGGAAGAAGCTATCAGCTGTTTCAGTTTGCAGAAAGCTGATTTTGCTTCTGATGTCCACTGTAATAAATTTTGTGCTGCCATCGGCTTTTTGAATATCAAGTTTATCAGTGGAGCAGATTCCAAGGCATAGTTTGGAATCCAACTCCGACAAAAGTTAGTAGTACCCAGGAAGGACATCATTTCCTTCTTGGTAGTTGGTTTAGTTGCTTGTAATATTGCTGTTTTTCTGTCTTCATCTAATATTCTGCCTTCTTTGGAAATTACGTATCCCAGGTATTTGACCTGTTTCTTCCAAAGTTGCAGTTTGTTCTTGTTTACCTTGTGTCCTTGAGTGGTTAAAAATTGTAATAATGCTATAGTATCCTCTCTGCATTCTTGCTGGGTGGGGGCTGCCAGCAGAATGTCGTCTACATAAAGTAAAATCTGACTGCCTTTTGGTGGGATAAATCCCTCCAGGTTACTTGCCATTTCTTGTGAGAATATTGTTGGACTTTCACAATATCCCTGTGGTAGTCACGTATATGTATACCGTTTCCCCTGAAATGTAAATGCAAACCAATGTTGGCTGTCAGGGTGTATCGGTATTGAGAAAAATGCATTGCTAATATCTACCTCAGAAAAATACTTTTGTTGAGGTTTCAAATCATTCAATAAAGTGTGTGGATCTGGCACCGTAGGTGCCCTGGGTATAACTGCGTCATTTACAGCTTGTAAATCTTGGACCATATACCATTCTCCGTTTGCTTTCCTAACAGGAAATAAGGGTGTATTACATGGTGAATCAGGAGATTCTATCAAGACTCCTTCCTTAAGTAAGGCTGCTATTATAGGTTTGATTCCTATTTCTGCATCCTTTCTCAAGGGATACTGTCTCTTTTGAGGTCTAAAAAGCTGATTTTGGCGTAGTAGTAACTGGTCCTGCTGTACAAATAAGTCCTACATCTGATTTCCCTGCTGACCAGAGGCTTTTTCCTCTTCCTCCAGTAAGAGTGCTACTCAGCTATCCTCACTTGCTTGTGAGTGTACAACTGGGTGTGTCTGCGTTATCCAATTTAGTTTCTGCTTTTGTACTCCCTGTTCAGAAAGTTCTAACTCTGTCTGCTTTTCCCACCTTGTGACTTTTCCTCCTAGATCTGCCCACTTCAAATTTCTATCTTTAGTTAAACTTACATGTGGTAATCGATTAGATTTGTAAAGTGCTAGGAATTCCTGGGGCAATGAACAGCTTACTACACTGTTTCCTTCTGTGTCCCAGTACAAATTTCGTAATACTAATCTGTTAGCATGGTTTCTAAACAGTTCTCGCTCATATTCTTTATCAGGTCCTGGTCTGTTACAGTAATATGGAGTGCAATGCAACAAATGCTGTTTATCAGTGTCAAGGGAGGGGGATTTACTGATGGCTACATTCATCAGTTCCTCGGTTACTGCCCCTGGACCAGTCGTAACTAAGTCCTGGCTGTACCAATAAAATGTTTTACCCTCCGGTCACACTACAAAAGTATCCATTTGTCACTGTGCTTCCATACCCTGCATAGTTGGAACTACGGCTATGCCAAATATCTGCATTAGGTCTCTGCCCAAGAGATTCACTGGGCATTTTGCAGAAAGAACAATTTTGCTTTTCTGGGTCATCCCTGAAACTGGGTCAGTTATTGCTATGTTGTGGAAGAGTGGCTCCCGATACAGCTGTCCATTAGCTGCTTTCACTAAAATGTAGTCAGGTGATTCTGAATTTTCTGGTAGTTTGGAAGGATGTATCAGGGTCCGTGAAGCCCCTGAGTCACACATGAATTTAACTTCCCTCCCCTCTACCAGAAGTGTAACTTCTGGTTTTGTGTCTGCTAAGTAGAGCTCTAGGCTCAATAATGCTAAGTCCAAAATTTCATTTTCTTCATTATCTGTGAATTCATGTACATCCTCTATTTCTTCTGTCACATCCTCTACCCCTTCTACTACATTTGCATTTGTCTTTTCTTGTTTATTCCTATCCAGTGATTCTTGACTAACATATAATCAGTCCTCACCCTCCTTGTCTTCTGTGGTTACCTTTTTATTTTGCCTGCAATCCCTTGCCAAATGTCCCTTTTTCCCGCATTTAAAACATTTACCCCTTTTCTTTCTCTCTTCAAAGTCCTCTGATCGTTTATCAGATTGTTTGTTTCCCTGGGTATTTTTCTTACCCTTTTTCCCAGTTTGTACTACAAAGACTTCTGATCCGTCTTCTACTGCAAATATTTGAGTTTTCTTTTTCTTTTTGCTATTAAAATGCCTTTGTCTTGCATATTCAAGTAATGACTGTAATCTACTTGTACGATGATCTACCATATGCTTTGTAATAAAGCTGCTAATGGGTGCATTACTGCCTTTTAAAAATGCATTCTTTAACTGTTGCTCATATGAGGAATCATGTGTTTGGTCTTCAGGTACCTGCATTCCACAATGGTTATTAAAACATTCTAATAATCTGGCATAATATCTATCAACAGTTTCACCTTCTTTCTGTATGCATTGGTTAATGCAAGTCCAATCAGCCCTAAGCTTCCATTTCTCAGAGATTCGGTCCGTTAGACCTTTCACTCTGTTGTCCAGTTCGGCGTTGCTATGTGAGAGTGATCTTAGCTCTGCGTCATGGGGATTCCAGTTGCCACTGATCATGTGCCAATCTGGACCTATGATTTGTCTAACTACTTTCTCTACTTCCTCTCCATTCAAATGCTAACTTAACCTCATGCCCTGTAAGTCTTCTAAGAATTTTCTAAAATTAACTTTTGGATGGGGAATTCCCTCTGTGGCTTTCCGGATGTCTTCCGGTGTCCACGGTCTATACACTAGAAGAGTTGGGTCCTGTCCTGCCTATCCTGCCTGTGGATTTGGTACTTCTATGAGTGGACATATCTCTTCTTCACTCATAGCTTGTGAATTTTTATTCATTTCATACAATTCAATATCCCCTTTTAAGTTGCGTGCTCGAGACCTGGTCTCGATAGGATCTCTGACAAACTGTTTTGGTTTTGCAGGAAAAGCTGGGTATAGCAGAGGTGGATCAGCTTTTCCACTCACTTCATATTCTGGTAAGGGAAACGGAGGGGGCGGAGGGGCCGTTGCTATTACCAGGTTATTGTCTTCTTTATCTAAAAACATTGCTTTTGAACTTTTAGTCTTTTGTTCCCTGCTGTCTGCTTCCTCAAGCCACCTGTGTGCCTGAGGGACTCCTAATTGTCGTTGTTTTTTTAACTGACCTTTCGCGTCTGTTTTAAGTTGCCTAACAAGTTTAATAAGTGAAGGTTTATCTAAATTACCATCAAATTGGTATTTATCAACCCATTTTGTATATACCTAACATTATCGGCACGCTGTAATTGCATATATTTCACGTCTTTAAGGGCGGGTCCCGAGAACTTTTCGTGCACTGATTTCCCATGTTGCCTTAGCTAAGTTAGAAATTGTTACGTAACCCTTTTTATCACGTGGTACCACGATTTTACACCTTTTCACAGTTTATCTAGAATAACTGCCTACCTATTCTGTTTCCCTGATCTATGACAAGACAGCAATCTTTTTTGTCCCTGATCTGCACATGCAAATCTCCCTGACAAAAACAATAATACTGTAACAAGTCCCTGATCTAAAACAGAAAAAAGGTAAATTCCTCCTTACCTGACCCTCCGTGTCTTGATCCACCGGAACATTACCTCATCCTCCAATCCCAGATCAGAAACAGTGGCCGGCCTCTTTTGAACGACAATTCAGTTGGAGGTCTTTCAAAGCAGAAGAGCCAATGTGACCACTTCTCCATATGGGTGCATGCCACCGGGCCCAATTCTGACCTGAGCCTAGAGTGAGAAATATGTTTCTGGTCCGAAGGACCAAACTGTCAAAGGAAAAATATACTTTAAAAATGATCAGTACACGGTAGGTTCAGGTTAAGGCACTTTAATCTTGCAGCAAGGAGACAAAAACGTGCTAATACAGAGTTTGTCTAACTAGAATCAGGAAATGCAAGCATTTTTATACATTTTCTAATAAGACATTGCCTACCAAGCTGACGTAGTGAATCACAAGTTTTGTCATCATCATTTCGTAGTGATTGTTTTTACAATATTCTGCTGGTTCTATCGATTTTTGTGAGAAACTTCCTAAGAAACACAACGTGGCTTTGGCTACCACCGGTTAGATATATGCAATGTTACCATTCAAGGTACTATGGCTATTTCGAGCACAAAGCAAGTATAGATTGCAGTTCATTTTTCTAACAGTCCTTTGTCTACGTTATCTTAACTTCTGCAGCTGTGCATGTTCTCATACTTCGAACAGAGCTGATTGTTTAAAATCATTACATTACAGAATATAGCATTGTTCATTCATTTCTTCCTGACCTAGCATATAATCACCTGCTTCTCAAGTACATTTCCAAAAGGCATAAACATGAATATTGCTGTGCTAGCAATTGCTAGGTCAGAGGGCATCTTGCAAGTTTCAGAAAACACACGGCAGTTTCAAAAGCATCTTTTGGTCTCATATGAATCTAAGCTGTCATATAAAATAATGCATATAAAATAGAATGAAAAACGTGTTAACTCATTTAATTTCTAATTAGCATTAAGCACACACATTAATACATATTTTTCTTAACAAATAATTAGACACAATACATATTTCCTTTTCAAAGGCACATCGGCAGTGCAACTGGTTGCTGCCACCAGGGAAGGGAAGGTTGCAAAATAAGAAATTGTCTGCATACAGATGTCTCTTTTACAGTCTGCAAGGACAGCCTTGTAGAATATATCCAAACAGAGAGATGAAAGGGGTTTGATTGGAGGGTTGAAAGGGGTCCAAATGGAGAGATGAAAAGTCAGCAAGCAAAGGAGAGCAGTAGTTCTGAATATGAATTCATCCTCAAGTCTTGGTGAGTACCTTCATGAGGTAGACCCCGTTTTTCACAAAATTTCACCAAGGTGATACTGATATTTAGACTGTATTTATATACCATATATCATGGACAGGAGAAGGTCAAAAACTATAAAAGATAACTGGGTGCACAAGATCCAGAATAAAAAAATGCCCAATCCTGGTAGGTGCACTGGTGCCAGGAATGGAAAAAAATGACAGCATAGATTCCTCAAAATACGTAAACATTCCTACAATGGGGTCAGGCACAGGGGGAGGATGCCCCCCCCCCCACTTGTAGAAGGAAGTAGCAGTCCACAAAAATCACAAAAACTGATAGGCCAAAGAAGAGCCATAAAAATGATAGAGTGGACTATTGAAGATAAGAAAAAAATTATGTATTGTTACTAATTAAGCAAACAAAAACAGAATTTCCAGACACAAGATATACAAAAATATTAAGAGATAAGTTAGAGGAAAGAAAAATACTTCCACAAGAAAAACTGTCAGAAGCTTCAACAGTATATAGATCAAGAAACTTTGATCTGTTTGGAGAAAGAAGCATCTGAAGAAGTACAGAAACATAAACCATAAAACCTCAATATTTTTTGAAAAGTATAAAAAGGAAATGTGGACATGGGAATAAGAGATTTGATATGGTCCAATATTTATGCAAAGGCAAAAGCCAAATTAATCAACATAAAGAAGGCAGCCCCAAAGATATTCGAAGAGAAATACAGGCAAAGGCATCCAGATATAGAAAATTTCACAATAAAAAAAAATATCACAAACAGGGAATGCAGAAAAGAAGATCAATAAAGTAGAAGTTAAAAAAACAGAAGTTGAAGTTATGGAGTGCCTGCAAAGTGAAGGATGTGAAGTAGAAGGTCTAACACAGGTTACATCACAGCATGATGGAATGAGATCCCAAAGTAAGGAGAAACAGGAAGATCGAGAGGCATCTGAGGAAGAAATATGGACATGGGAAAGAAAAAGCAATTTAATACTGTGTTAATATCTATGTAAAGGAGAAAGCAAAACTAATCAATACAAAAAGAGCAGCACCAAAGATATTTGAAGAGAAATACAGGCAAAGGAATCTGGACATGGAAAATTTTACAATACAAAAAATAAGAAGAAAAAGAGGAAAAGCAGAAAAGGAGATCAGTAATGGAGAAGTTAAAGAAATAGAAACTGAGGTCATGAAGTACCTCCAAAGTGAAGGATTCAGTGTAGAAAATCTTATTCAGAAAGCACCACAACAGGAAAGAGCAGCTGAACTCCAAATTAAGAGGAAACCAGTGGAATGGGAAGCAATTGGTCAGGTGCCATACAGAGATATTTTTGAGCCTTCCACAGAAAACCAGTATAAACATTCACTTGAAGCTGGACAGCAAGGGAAGGAACAGGAAACTGTGGAAACTTTGATGCAGTTAATGTTGAGGAGTGATAGGCCATTGAGTTCTCATATGACAGAGCAACAGATGGCACAGGATGAAATTGAAGAGAATGTGCCACAGGATGATGCAATAAAACTTTCTATAGAATGCCTGCAAGAAATGGAAAACAAAACCTGTGTCCTCAGTTTAGAAGAAACCAAACTAGGAGAAGAGTTGATGATAAAGTTTTACAACAACAACACTGGATAATGAGGGAGAGAAAGGGGAGAAATCAAATACCATCACTGAAGTATTGAAAAGAGAACACTATAAAGCAACTAAGACAAGAAGTGTCACTATTAGAAGAGTATAGAAGAGGGCACAGATCAACAAAAATACTCAGAAAGATGGACATGATAAAAGCAATGTACAGTATTAGAACAGATCAGGATCTATCATGCACTATCGCAAATAATAAACTAAAAATCTCAGCACAAGCAGAAAAACGTGAGAAGATATGTAGACAAATATAAAGGAAAAGTACAAAATAAGCAATTTATTGATGACCCAAAAAATTATTAAAGGGAATTGGGAAGTAAGGTTCATAGGTTCATAGGTTGGTACTAGGCTATCAGCCCTGGGGTCTATACAAGCCTAGCCATAACAATTCCCTGGCTATTATAGGTTCATAGGTTGGTACTAGGCTATTGGCCCTAAAAGAAACTGAAATATCACAAAAAAAGAAGAAACAGATAAACTTTGGAGAAGTATCTATGAAGATCCTGCACTAAATTGATAGAAGAAGTGAAAGAAAGAATAAGAAGTTTAAAGGTACAGGATATGAAAAGGGATGAAGTAACAAACAGAGAGACTGAAACAAAGTTAAGAAAAGCTTATAATTGGAAAACCTAAGGCCCAGATGCAGTACCTAACTTCTGATCAAAAGTATTAACATCTTTGCATGAAGATTTAGCCATGAGTAAAAACTATTTATTTGCACACCCTGAACAGACACCAACCTGGCTAAGAACAGGAAAAACAATGCTCCTACTTAAGAG
The DNA here is from genome assembly GCF_019279795.1 of Protopterus annectens. Classification (NCBI taxonomy): domain Eukaryota; kingdom Metazoa; phylum Chordata; order Ceratodontiformes; family Protopteridae; genus Protopterus; species Protopterus annectens. Next base: position 146,855,770 of record NC_056750.1, read on the forward strand.
TGAACCTGCAAGCTATCCTAAAAATTATAGACCAATAACTTGCCTTCCGACAACGTATAAACTACACACTGGAATTGTTACCTATAGAGTTTATAGTCATTTAGAAGAAAACTCAATTATGGCAATAGAACAAAAGGGCAATAAAAGAAAATCATACGGAACAAATGATCATTTGTTGTTAAATAAAGTAATAGTGGAGAACTGTAAAAAGGGGAAGAACTTAAGTATGGCATGCATTGACTACAAAATAACATTTGATAGTATCCTACATTCATGGATAAAAGAGTGCTTAAAAATGTATAAGATACACCCTACACTGATCGACTACATTACAGTGACCATGAAACAGTGGCAGACCACTTTGTAATTAAGCCAAGATAAAGGACAACTTATTATTACAGGGATAAAAATCCAAAGGAGGATATTCCAGGGTGACTCTGTGTTACTGCTGCTATTCTGCTTTGCCCTTAATCCATTAAAATGTCTACCTAACAGCTTAGGTCATCGCTATAATTTGGCTCCTAGAAAACAACAAAGTGCAATGACTTCTCATCTTCTCTTTGTTGATGGTTTGAAACTTTATAGCTCATCAGATGTGGAACTGATAGCACAACTGCAAGTTGTCAAAACTTTTTCAGATGATATAAGAATGTCATTTGGTCTTGGTAAATGTGCAAAAGCAATTGTTAAAGCAGGAAAGCTGCAGCACCAAGAAAACATCAGTTTGGGACAAGAATGTGATATAAAAGAACTTGAGCAAGAGGGAGTGTATAAATATTTGGGAATTGATGAAGAATCAACAACAAAACATGAACAAATGCAAATAAAACTTAGTAAAGAATACTTTAGAAGACTTAAATTAATCCTGAAAACAGCATTGACATCTAGGAACAAAATTCAAGCTACAAACCAATTTGCTCCTCCTGTCCTAACTTACAGTTTTGGAGTGATTGACTGGCCCAAAAACATACCGGATAGATGAGATAAGAAAACAAGAATGATGCTTCATGCCCACCAAATGATTTATAAAAATCAGTGCATACCAAGATTATATATTCCCTGTTCTGAAGGAGGGATTCTCCTCCTTGAAATTGATTACATGTATAGATCTGCAATCGTGGGACTCCACACATATTTGCTGACCTCACAAGACACAAATGTAGTGAAAGCTTTGAAACATGAGGAGAATAAATCTAAGATGACTTCCCTGCTTAGGCTAGCAGAAGCATATCAGCATCAAGCAGGAATGGAAATCAACCCAAAAGTAGATACAAATCAGGCAGCAACTGTGCCAAAAACCAAAAGAAAGAATATAAGGCGAAGAACCATATGAGAAGGCAAGAAATGTGGAATAAGTATAAATATAGTTGCAAGTAGTGAAACTTCTGGAAGAATCTCATGTTGATCAGGAATGAAAGCAAGAAAGGTTAAGAAGATGCAAATTTAAACCAAGAGATGAAAGGTTAATATTGGCGGCCCAAGATAGTGAGCTACATACACATTGGTTTACAAAGTCCATTTAAAATGTTGGAGAAACAGACAAATGTAGGTTTTGTAAAGCAGAATTGGAAACAGTTGCACACCTTGTTGCTGGTTGTGAAATACTAATGGCAGAAGGACTATATACAGAAAGGCATAATAATGTGGCAGGACTGTATACTGAAAGACATAATAATGTGGCAGGACTGTTGCACTTGGGATTGTGCAAACATTATGGTACTGAAGTGGCTGAAAAACACTGGAAATATGAGCCACAAAGCATCATAGAAAATGATGGTCTACATCACATAGGATCATCTATTACCAACAGTACAAAAGATAGATGCTAGAAAACCAGATATAGTAGTCCAGGAAAAGAACCCAGTGACTACAGTGTCCTGCGCACAGAGAGACACTGGGCACATTTACGGGTGCTGTGAAGAGCACTTTTGGCTGTCATCAAATATTGAAACAATACTAATTTATGAACTTTCATTGTACTTTGATTTAGGAATGGGATCCATTCCCATCATGGTATTAGAGACCCAAAAGATCTGGAGAAATTTAAAAAAGGAGAAACCATATATAATATGCTCATTGCTGTGTTTTCTATGTTAAATATTCAAAGGTGACAGCCTTTTTGGGCCACATGACAAAATGGTCAAGTCACATAAAGTGCTGAAGCGCACACCTTTGCTGACTTTGATGATAATATTTAGGTACTTGGAGATGGGTCACATCCAGGGACATGGGGACTTTTGTACCTTTCTCACTCCTGGGTGGGCAGCAATGTTCAACAGAGGGTATACTTATGGTCAAAAACAGTGGGCCTCCACTCTGGATCTACTGGTTGAGCACACACCATCCCCTCTGCAGGAGGTCTCTCCTGTAGCTGAGAGCTTCATAAGTGATCCAGATGCACCCGAAACTTCAGCTTTGGAGGTGAACATTGTTTCCTAAATGGGCATATCCATCATAGACCATCAGCATAAGTGGTACCTGATGCCATAACATATCACAGCTGCCTCAAGTCCAGGTCACACTGCAATTTTCAGGTGATGTGAAGGACTATGATCAAGAGAAGTCTGCTGAGTCCTTAATGGAACCAGTAGGTGTGTTGTATGAGGTATGCTATCCAGCTGCATGAATGCATGGAAGCTAGACATTATAAAGTGATATTTATGGTAAGAGCTACAGCAGCACACAGTCAGTCAACATTAGAATTGCCAGTGCCATCATGTCTGACTAGACTGGCAGTGTTGTTCATGACTGAGGTAAGGCATGCATGCTGAGACCATGTAAATGTACCATTGCAAGGCATGTGCCCAACAGTCATGTATAGAGCTGTCAGAAACTTTGTTGTACCTCTTCATTGATGGCTGTAATGAAAGTGGATGGGACTGCCCCCTTCCAGGACTAGCACCCTTCTCAAGTGAATGTCATCCAAGTCCATGTCGGACAGCAGCACACCAACCCTGTCACAGAAAGTCATTAGCCCTACATACTCTGACCAGCAAAGGTGCAGCAGGCTAAGAACAAAAATTAGAACACCTGCCTTATCAGAGGAGTCTTTAAGTCCTGGTCAATGACAAAGTAGTACCAGAAGATGAGCATGTAATACTTCCCTACCCATGTCACAACAGAATATAATCATTGACATTGTCTATCCATCCAACAATCCCACTACCAGTATCCCCCCATATGTGTCCAACATGCATTTCCTGTAGCCAGTCTTGTGCTGCTGTGCTCCCTGGCCCCTGCTCATCTGTTGTACTGTGCCCACACTTTCTACAAATGTCTATTTTCTTGTTTGCATCAACAGTCTTGTGTTTCCATCACACCTGATACTAGTATTGACATACTGAGTGGCTATATGGAGTACAGTGATTCTGTAACAGAACATTTTGATGTACTGAATGACCAAACTGCTGTATTACAATGGCACAAAGACACACACGCATCATTAGCTGTTTAAGCAACCTAAATTGTTAGTACTATGTTTCTCTTGCAACCTATAACCCCTCCCTTGTTTTACTTATGTAGGGATAAGATTCTACAGTGGTTAAGATGACTGCTACATTTTCTGGTACATTTTTCACCCTGGGACGTTACCTCTCACATTCACTATCCCCAGCTGGCTGAATATACTCATGCTTCTCTTCACACATTACGGCCTCTACTAGTGGTCTGAGTTTGCTATCCCAAGGTGATTCAAAAAGAAGATGTCAACCACCACAGCAATGAGCAGCAAAAAGCAGTGTAGTAAACAAACTAAATTAGAGATAAAACAAAAATATTAATAACAAAAGGTAAGCACTTTCGTGGAAGACCTCTTCATCAGACGCTAATACAAGACAACAGACTACAGCCCTTATCAAGAGAGCTGCACCAATCAACACACAGAAATCTAAATACCGACCAATGAAAACACATATATTAGGCACATCATTTAAATATGACATCAATAGTGGCATCTGCTGCTCATTCATAAAACAAAGCTGCTGAAACAATCAGCTCAATGAAGTAGGCATTAGGTAGAAAAAGCACTTACCTTTTTGTTATTAAAATTCTTGTTTTACCTCTACTTTAGCTTGTTTTTAGTACATGGCATTTTGATGCTTGTTGCTGTGGTGATCATCATTTAAAGGAAGTTCTGGGTCTGGAACCACAATTTTCTTTTTGCAATAATCAGTCACTTAAGCATGTTTTCTGTTGCAGGACTTTCCTTAAACCTTCTTTGTCTTGTTCCAGTCAGCTAGGTACATTCCTATGCTGTTCCTGCGAAGCCTGCAAGTATATATTTGTCACTAGTAGTATCAGACTTTCTGCCTATAATTCTCATATATACATTGTTTTTTATGCTGACTGTAAGAGTGCCAAAGTTGTCTACTTGGCTTTGGGTCAAGCATGTGACTCTTGCTATCTTGGCAAAATGAATAAGATGGTGAAAGACAGGGTTTTGGAGCACGTAGGGGATATCAGGAATAAGAGGATGGCTAACGCTTTAACAAAACATTTTGTGGAATGTGGTATTGCTCATTGTTTTAAATTTGCTATCCTTGAAATGTTAACTGAGGATCTATTGGGTGTTGACATTGTGAATAAGACAGAGTGCAGGAAGCTACACTGGTATATTAAACTGTGAGGCAATGTTAAACTTGGTTTAAATAATAGTATTTCTTTAAGGCTGGTGCTTTGTAAATGTGACCTAGTTCATTGAGCTGATTGGTTCAGCAGCTCTGTTGTATGAATGAGCAGCAAATGTCACTATTGATGTCATATTTAAATTAAGTGTTTGCTATATGTGTTTTTACTGGTTGTTTTTAGATTTCTGTGTGCTAACAGCTGATGTCACAATTTATGTCATATTTAAATTATGTGTCTGTTATATGTGTTTTTATTGGTTGGTTTTTAGATTTCTGTGTGTTGATTAGTGCAGCTCTCTTGATAAGGGCTGTAGTCTATTCTCTTGCATTAAGTTCTGAGGAAGCTTACCTTTTTGTTATTAAAATTCTTGTTTTATCTCTAATTTAGTTTGTTTTTATTATGCTGCTTTTTGCTGTTCATTGCTGTGGTGGTTTAAGACTTATTTTTGGTTATACTTTGTTGTGGACTCGTTTGATCTTTGCCTGTAGGTGTTCCTGTTTCTCTTTTGGTATTCCAAGGTGATAATTATTTATGCAGTGGACTAATGCCACAATTCCTTCACTACTATTTGCCTATCTGATTCTTCCCTTGATGTGATGCATATACTTTCTGTTGCCTGTCTGTCAGTCTGTTTATTGGTATTACTTTTTGATTAGGTACTAGGCATTACTCCTAAAGTCAACTAATCAGTACAGTTTCACATTTTAGTATATTTTAGAAAGGTGACATAATTTCTGGAGTGTTTTGCATGGTAGCAGTCTGCTGCATATATTTTTTATTCCTTCTTTCATTCATGCAGTCATTCATTCATCTCTTACTACATTCAGTAGGTGAATGGGCTGACATCAGGACCAGTTTCACCCATCACCCTGACTGTTATGAATAAATTAAAATATCTGAATAAACAGAACAAATAAACAGTGTTAAAAGCATTTATAACTACCCAACAGCACTGTAATGGATCATAGGATCACAGGATCATAGGAGGTTAATAGGGTAATGGCCCTAGGGCCCTTACAAACCTAGCCAAGTTCAACCCATGTACCAAAGCACACTTTGGCTAGGTTTTCTCATTTAAGCAGACACTAAAATTAGCACCGAATCCCCCTGACCTGAACAAAAGGCTAATAAATACCAACACACTCTTTGATTGTTAAGCTCTTTCACCCTATAACTATATCAGACTTCATCAGAACTGTGCACCAGTATAGTTATACACAACTGATAGCATGTGACATGACCTGTGCACACATCGCAGTACCTTTCTGAATGCCCCCATGTGTGTCTCCTGTTAGAGATATTTCAATATATTGCAACTGATTAGGTCACAGATTGCATCCTTGTGTGAAGTTTGCTGGACTCGGAGAAGAGGAAGAAGGTGAGTTTTATGTTTTTTTCTACATTCATCATTTTCTCCAAATATTTTTAACCTCAGAGTTAGTATATACAAATTAGGAGCTTGCTTGTGCGTCAGGAAGTACAAGATAGCTTGACTGCAAAAAAAAAAAAAAAAAGGTTTTTGTTGTTCTTTGCAGCCTTACTTGTGGCACTGTTGTGAACTTGTGACCTGCCAAAGTTTTAGACTTTTCAGTTATGAGTAATGAAACTCGATTATTTGTAATGTATACAGTGTGAGACCATATGTGTGTTTTTGATATTAGCCACATCAACGTTTCATTAAATTGATAGTTCTCATTCCTTCTTTTGTTATTAATGTCTTCATAATGCACTGAATTGAGTTATGATGGATTGGATTACAATCCATAACTCTAGCCAGGTAAATATAATCTGGCAGTATGAGCTATGACAAATATGAACCTGTAGTCTTCAGTTTTTTTCCATTCTTTTCCACATGCATAATGTGTGACTATAAGCAAGTAATCTAACCAGGCTCTTATTTACAGGACCAATCTGTCACGAGACATACAGTGGATTTAAAAGTTTACACACCCCTGTTAAAATACAAGGTTTTTGTTATATAAAAAAATGAGACCACAATAAATCATTTCAAAACTTTTCCCACCTTTAATGTGACCTATAACCTGTACAATTCAATTGAAAAACAAACAAATCTGTTAAGGAAAAAAAATATATAAAAAATTAAAAATGTACAATACGCTGGTTGCATAAGTGTGCACACCCTTAAACTAATACTTTGTTGTGTACTCACACCCTTTAATACTTCGTTGAAGCACCTTTTGATTTAATTACAGCATTCAGTCTTGTTGGGTAGGAGTCTATCAGCATGGCACATCTTGAATTGGCAATATTTGCCCTCTCTTCCTTGCAAAAGTGCTCCAAATCTGTCAGATTGTGAGGGCATCCCTTGTGCACAGCCCTCTTCAGGTCCCCCCATGGATTTAGGTCTGGGCTCTGGCTGGGCCATTCCAAAACTTTAATTTTCTTCTGGTTAAGCCATTCTTTTATTGATTTGGATATAAGCTTGGGGTCATTGTTGTGTTGAAAGGTGAAAATCCTCTTCATCTTCAGCTTTCTAGCAGATACCTGAAGGTTTGGTCCACAAGTGACCGGTATTTGGAACTGTTCATAATTCCCTCCACCTTGACTAAAGCCCAAGTTCCAGCTGAAGAAAAGCAACCCCAAAGCATAATGCTGCCACCACCGTGCTTCACCATGGGGATGGTGTTCTTTTGGTGATGCAAAGTGTTGTCTTTGAACCAAATGTACCTTTTGGAATTGTAGCCAAAAAGTTCAACCTTGGTCTCATCAGACCATAACACATTTTCTCACATGCTTTTGGGAGGTGTGATGTATTGTTTTGCAAATTTTACCTGGACCTGGATGTTTTTCTGTGTAAGAAAAGGCTTCTATCTTGCAATCCTACCCCATACTCCAGACATATGGAGAATGCAGGAGATTGTTGTCACATGTAGCACACAACTAGTACTTGCCAGAGATTCCTGCTGCTCCTTCAGTGTTGCTGTAGGTCTCTTGGCAGCCTCTCTGACCAGTTTTCTTCTTGTCTTTTCATCAATTTTGGAGAGATGTCCAGTTCTTTTGCAACATCGCTCTTGTCCCATATTTTCTCCACTTTTTGATGACTGTCTCCACTGTGTTCCATGCTATATCCAATGCTGTGAAAATCTTTTTGTACACTTCTCCTGACTGATACCTTTCAACAATGAGATCCCTTTGATGCTTTGTAAGCTCTTTGTGAACCATGGCTTTTGCTGTAGCAGGCAATTGAGTAAATTTCAGGAAAATCCTACTAGGACAGCTGAACTTTATTTGGGGTTAATCAGAGTCTCTTTATTGGATGGCAGGTGTGTACCCAAGAAGACTGAATGTTGTAATTAAATCAAAAGGTGCTTCGACAAAGTATTAGTTTAAGGGTGTGCACACACAACTAAATATTACTTTAAGGATGTGCACACTTATGCAACCAGCGTATTGTATGTTTTTTATTTTTTATATTTTTTCCCCTAACAAATTTGTTTTCCAATTGAATTGTACAGGTTATAGGTCACATTAAAGGTGGGAAAAGTTTTAACATGGGTCGAGGTAGGTGTTCAGTATTATTCCGAACTACAAACATCTCCCCTACCTCGACCCATGTTAAAACCCATTCCTAGATTTTTTTTTTACTTTGACAGTCCCGTTTTCGAACTTCCATGTTCAACGATAGTACAGTTGACGGAGTGCGGTTGGAAATTTTGATAGTAAACCCACAGGACATATGGTCTGGAAAACAAGAGAACCATTTTTGTAGGTTGTGTCCTATGTTGCATTAATAATTAGCACAAACATGCAAGTAAATTCACACTTTTATCTTAATTTCATTATTCTAAGAACTGTAACAATGAGCACTCATGCCTGTTTAAAACGATGTTCTTAAACATGCCTCGCTGTAACTTTCAGTGTGCACTAGCTTTGACAGAATCAGAAATTAGCAACTAAAAGTCATACTGTGGATACATTAATACATTATTAGAAATGGAAACATTTTTTGGTAGAATTTGTTTTTTGAGCTGCTCATCTGGGTTGAGGCCCATTTTTAGTAGGGACATAGGATCACTGCCTGTTTAAGTGACAAGAAGAAATGGGTATTATCGTGAGATGTAATTTTAACATCTGGAATACAGGAAACTATAGCAATAATATGACAAAATAATTTGAAACCACAAAACATCAGAATGTAAGTTTTAGCCATAACATTATACCATTCCTAGAGTGAATGCAAAGTATTAACTTGATACATGAACTCAGCCATGTTCTGGTGATATAATGTGGAATGTTTTAATAAACCATTTTGTGAACTAAGTAAAGATGAGCTGTCCAGAGTCACTGCAAAGCTTTATTTTCCGATCATGTTTAAATATCAGATAAGGTGCAGAAACTTAGTGATTAGGTTTCTGTGGTTTGTAGACCAGCTTCACTGCTACAACACAGACAAGTCTGACTAGGAGTGACTAAAGAGAACACTATGTCTGCTAAATGTTATAAATAGCATTTGGTTGCAGACACAGCATGTTTATATATAGTATTAATTTGTGGTCACATCATTTTACAAAAATGGAATATAGCGCTTGGTTATGCGGTGTCTGATAAGTTCTCGATATGAACAAAACTATTTTGTAGTGCATGCAGAGTGGTGATTGCACTCCAATATTTGCAAAAAAGGCAAACCAGTTAAGCACCTGAGTAACATGCAACCTGACTTTAAAAATTGTTAAGCATCCCATGCTAAAGTTGTTAAGGTTGTGTCTAGTGCTAGGCAAGAAAAATCTGCCTGTACTGACCAGCAAATAGATGTAGAAAAAAAGATGTGTTTCTGCCTGTTGTCCATACTGGCAATGTGTCCCTAACTTCCTCTAAAAAGCTTAGAAAGTTGCTAAAATAACAGGATGTGTTAGTATGCATTTTCTGAAGGATAAGAAGTCTGAAATCTGAAATGCATGTCATTATTTAGAAACTTCAATCCTCACTGGCTTGTCCAAAAAATACAGATTTGATGAGGAATAGACCAAAAATATGAAGCAATGATCTGGACATTCCGCTAAAATCTAGACATTCGAGAAGCATGAAAGATATGAATGCATTGGACAGTGTTGTGCTACCTTTCTGACAGTATCCACTAAGTGCTTTACAGCTTTGAAACCCAGCAAAACAATTAGCTTTGTTTTTCCTGTAGCTAGTAGTACATAGAGCGGATAAAGTTCTGTGCACTACGAAGAATTATGATCATGTCACTCATCATAACCTTGAATTATGTGTTCTTGGCATGGATGTCAAGATTCATCTCTCAAGCTTCGATCTCAAAGAGAATTTCTTAGCATCCATGTGTCGAGCACATAATAAGCAGGTTACAATTGGAGACCCATTCATAATCCTCTATTTGCCTTCCTTCTTCATTCATTTCATACCACAAACTTTTGAGCATTTGTGAGTATGATTAAAAATTATAATGCTGCTTAAAAGTAATTTTTTTTTGCTCTTTTTTTATAGGACATATAATGTGATATGGTTCAAAGTACTGGCAAGGTATATCTGAGGACATATTGATTAATTTTGACTAAAACAAAATTGTGTGCAGCCCATAACAATATGCCTGCATGCTCATGAGAGTTAGCACTTGGTTTATACAGCTGATTCTGTGTATCTATCACTCATCCCTTCTCATATTCTGAAAGTATAGTTCACATGCTTGCTGTACCAAGCATTTGTTTGTTTACACGTTGATGTAATATTGCCTTAAATAAGTCAGTGGAACCGGTATCTCTTATATTAAGTCTATACTGTAGCACCACCCCACCAAAGAACCTCTGCTTCCTTTTCCTTGTCCAAATTTTGATCTATAAAGTCTTTTATCAATTACTCTTAGCTGCCTATTATCACTTTAGGTCTAAAATGTCATATGGAAGGAGATCCATGGATTATTTATAAAGCAAGGTGAAATCAATATGCACGTGAATTGATACTCCTGCAGAATAGTGGTAGAACAAAAAGTGCTGCACTAGTGAGTTGATGTCTTCCCTTCATAGCCAATACAGAGACACCCCCCCACCACGATGTCTCATCAACAAAAGTGAAACTTACATTTAGTATGACTATTAAATAGTTAATAATTTCTCAACCTTAGTACAGATATTGGTTGTTGGTACTATTTCAAATACAAAAGTCTTGAATCCCAGGGTTAACCTTCTGTTTTAAAGTTCTTTAGCAGGTAATTTTATGCAGTCTTCAACTATGAAATAACCTTATAGTGACAATTAATTACTAAATCTTAACTATTGCTCACTGTTTATGGGCTCATGTTTGATATTTATTAACTATACCAGTTTATTTTTATTAACTATAAGCTTCTAACATGACTCTAGACTTCTGCTGGGTGGATTTCAGTCATGCTGTCCATTATGAGACCATGAATTTTGTTTCAGTACATGTCCAACATACTGAGAGATGGAGTTTGGCACTACAAGCTTATGCATTGCTTTGAATCATTAACTACAGTTATTTTCCAAATTATTCAGTTTTCATTGAGAACTGGATTTTCCATTTTTATTAAAAGAAACTTTGAAATCCGTAATCCTTAAAAAATGCTTGACTCAGATATGATGGAAATTACTACCCATTTATAACCTTTCTTTTATATGCAAGGTTACTGAAAAGATTGTATAGGCACAGATTTATTATTACTTTAAATGAACTGGTTTCTCAGATCAGGGCTACTTTGGATTTGAACCCAGGCAACATTTGGAAACCACATGTATTCCAGAGGCTAATGACCACATGATGGTGAGGGTTCAATGACTACTTTCTGTTTTGGCCTTCCTTGACCCCTCAGTATGCTTTGATACAGTGTACAATGAGATCTGGATCAAACACCTGTAGTCCCAGTGTGTGTTTTGACTTACAGTATTTTTGAGTGGTTTGCATCTTACCTCTTGGGTCATGTCTACTGGAAAATATCTAGAGTTAATTGTTCTAGTCCCACTCTCCATGGAATGCGGAGTGCCTCAAGGCTCCATGTTGGTTCTCTTGATGTAAATAGTGGACCTGCTACTTAAGCAGGGCATTATGGGGCTGCATATTAGTTATCATTTCCATTCTTATGGCACTCAGCTCTACCTCCAATTTCTGCTTTGGAAAATTATCTGAAATCCATCATCAAATGGATGTTCATAGTCAAATGAAGCTTAATCCAAAATACCTCACATTTCCTGTCTTTTCTCCCACAATCTACTCTGGTAGAAAATGACTGGAATTTATGTGTCATGTCCATGATGTGGGTGGTGTACTTGATAACAGGCTGACAGATCAGGAAACACAGTGCTTCATTTGACATCAAGACATTGTATTTTGTTCCAAAGAATACAACCAGAATCAGGCATTATATTCCATCTTTTGGCTTAGCAACAGTGGTTCAAATGTTGCCACTTGCTCTCTTACACAGCCACAATGCCCTTTATATTTGGTTTATGAATACAGACCTGGATCATTTGTAATGACCGAAACATTTTGTGGCTAGATTTCTGACTATGGTATGTCATACTGGTTATATGACTCCCGCCATGCAGTCTGAAATGGATGGCAGTCACTGACAGATGTGTTTCAAAATCCTGGAATTTACCTACTGTCTCTTTCATGACCTGAGATCTGCTTATTTAAAGGACTTGCTGAACCCCTCTGCCACACCTAGGAACATCAGCTCATCAGGCTGATGGCTGTTTCAGGGGACTACTCTGAAGCACCTTGGAAAATCTGTTTTGCAGGGTTTACTCCCGCCTTTGGAATCAGACACTCCTGACACAGGCATGTCATTATCAGTCCTTCAGGATATCTCTGAACTACATGTCAAGGTCTCCTCATCTGCTTTTAAGAACTTTCATTTTTAAAGATTGCCTTTTTATGCCCTCCTTATGGCCATTATGGTGATGTGCAGAGCTGTAGTAACTACAGAGGGATTAAATTGATCAGTCACAGCATGAAGTTATGGGAAAGAGTAGTGGAAGCTAGGTTAAGAAGGGAGGTGATGATTAGTGATCAACAGTATGGTTTCATGCCAGGAAAAAGCACTACAGATGCGATGTTTGCTTTGAGAGTGTTGATGGAGAAGTACAGAGAATGTCAGAAGAAGTTGCATTGTGTCTTTGTGGATTTAGAGAAAGCATATGACAGGGTGCCTAGAGAGGAGTTGTGGTATTGTATGAGGAAGTCGGGAGTGTCAGAGAAGTATGTAAGAGTGGTACAGGATATATATGAGGGTAGTGTGACAGCGGTGAGGTCTGCGGTGGGAGTGATGGATGCGTTTAAGGTGGAGGTGGGATTACATCAAGGTTCAGCTCTGAGCCCTTTCTTATTTGTAATGGTGATGGACAGGTTGACAGACAAGATCAGACAAGAGTCCCTGTGGACTATGATGTTTGCAGATGACATTGTGATCTGTAGTGAGAGTAGGGAACAGGTGGAGGAGACCCTGGAGAGGTGGAGATATGCTCTAGAGAGAAGAGGGATGAAGTTCAACAGGACTAAGACAGAATATATGTGTGTGAATGAGAGGGAGGATAGAGGAATGGTGAGGATGCAGGGAGTAGAGATGGCGAAGGTGGATGAGTTTAAATACTTGGGATCAACAGTTCAGAGTAATGGTGAGTGTGAAAGAGAGTTGAAGAAAAGAGTACAGGCAGGATGGAGTGGGTGGAGAAGAGTGTCAGGAGTGATTTGTGACAGACGAGTACCAGTAAGAGTGAAAGGGAAGGTCTACAAGAGGGTAGTGAGACCAGCTATGTTATATGGGTTGGAGACTGTGGCATTGACAAAAAGGCAGGAGTCATTTCTTGACGTGGCAGAGTTGAAGATGTTATGATTTGCACTGGGTGTGACGAGGATGGACAGGATTAGGAATAAGTATATTAGAGGGTCAGCCCAGGTTGGAAGGTTTGGAGACAAAGCCAGAGAGGCAAGATTACATTGGTTTGGACATGTGCTAAGGAGGGATGCAGAGTATATTGGGAAAAAGATGCTAAGGATGAAGCTGCCAGGTAACAGAAAAGAGGAAGGCCTAAGATAAGGTTTATGGATGTGGTGAGAGAGGACATGCAGGTGGTTGGTGTGACAGAGCAAGATGCAGAGGACAGGAAGAAATTGAAACAGTTGATCTGCTGTGGCGACCCCTGAAGGGAGTAGCTGAAAGAAGAAGAAGAAGATGGCCATTATCGTTTTAAACTTATTCTTTTAACAATTTGGAGTGCCTAATTTGTATGCATTTAAATATTGCAATAATTAAATAAATACATTTACTAATGATTAACTGGTAGGTTGGCAGTCGGGACTCTACAGACAAGCAAAATCTGAAGGCACAGAACAAAATAAGGATTGTTTCTTAGGTGAATGAAAACAATGTCTTTCCACCCACCCCTTCACAAATGAGTCAGTCAGCAAAAGTGTATGCATGCATGTAATAAATGGTTACAGAAATAAGTGATTTGTTAAATAAAGGATTAGCATCTGCTTCTCCAAAACAGCAGAACACCAGAATCCCAAAATGCCATATAAAATATTGTAAGGTGTTGCTCCTCTGGCAATATAGGGTGGTCTGAAAAACAGATGTTGTGTTATTGTTACATGATGGGAGAAAGAAACAAAACCCCCATCTAGCTTGTCTTTTAATTGCATCCAGTGTTCTATCACCCACTCCATCTTCATCTTCCTTACTCTTTCTCCTTCTGTCTTATGCCCTCCTGAATGCCCCCATGGATTCCTCCTCCACCACCTATTCAGGTAATCTTTTCCATGAAGAACTGCTTTTTTATATTCAGGAAGTAGTTGTTCCCTGCATTGTGCTGCCAGTATCTCCTCCCAATCTGTATTATTCCTGTTCAGGATGATCCCTTCCTATTTCACTGATGTGATATCATGCCCTCCATCTGTTCTGCTAGCTAGTGAGAAGAGCTTTAGCTTCTCTGCTGTCTGGGCACAACCTTTCCCACTGAATGCATCCAACCTTCCAGTGGCATTCTACTGGGCTCCATCCGGTACCTCGATATCCTTGTATGACATTCAGAACTGCACATGCCGTACACACTCAGGATGTGGCCTAACCAGGGCCCAGTAAAACGAGAGTACTGCCACTTTGTTTCTGAAGTCTGAACTCTATCCCCACTCCAGCATTCTGTTGGGTGATCAACATCCCAGATTCTTTATTGTTCTGTTGCTATCAGCCCACATCTCCCCATAGCAGATATTCCATACCAGATTTTGTTGTGGTGTAAGCTGATTATTTTTCATTCATTTGCATTGAACCTCAACTGTAACCCTTTTGCCCACATGGTCAACCTTTTCAAATCCTTCCTTAATCACTTCCTTTCATCATCCATTGCTGTTCTACACCTTTGTCTCATCAGTGAAGATGTGCATATTTTTATCTATTCTCTCAAATATCTCAGAAATGAGCACACTGAAATGTACTAAACCCAGGACAACCCTTACGGTACTCTACAAACCATTCAGTTTCTGTATTCCTGACAGTGTCCTTCTTACCACAGCCCTCTGTGTCCATGATTCAACCATGCAATCCTGCCCTGGACATCTCCGGCTTTTGCTAACAGTAGTTATATGGAACTCAGACATTCAGATATTGCAGAAGTACATGAAGACCACAGCTATTGACACTCATCTGTCAATTTCTCCTATAAGCAAGTCATGAAACTAGATTATGTTTGATTACAGCCTGTGGTTGTAACTCTGTGTTCAGTGGGGGTTTGGAAATAGCATTTTCTGAATCTTGACTTGATTCAACATTGTCCTGGTGATTGTTGTCCTTTAGGAAACAAACCAGCCTTTCCCATCAGGATTGTTTCCATGACTTTCTCTGCCACTGCTGCAGGGCTAATAGGCATGTTGGTTATTGGCTTTTCCTGCTCATGTCTCCTCCTTGTGCATGTATACAAATGTTACTGTCCTCAGACATTTCTGCCAGTGATCTGATAAAAGTCTTAATGGGGGGGTCAACTATGTAGATTTTAAAATCCCTGACATGCAGCACATCTAGCTGTTGTGTTTTATCCTCCTTTAGGAAACCGGTTTCCTCTCAACCTTGCCCCTATCTAACCTGTTGTCTGCCCACTGCTCTCTCCCTCTAGTTTTCCTCCCTTCCAGCATGGCACCCTTCCTTTGCTTTCCTTTTCTTTCCTTTGTAAAGAATTAAGCAATGTCTTCCTTCAGTACCTCTGTTTCTTCTCAGCCTTCCTCTATCTCCCTAGAATTATTGCACAGTCTGGCCAGATCTGACCCTCACTGCCTTCTTTCTGCACAGTACCTTATTAAGCCTTTGTTCCCACTCTTGTCATCTTCTACAAGCCTCCATTCAGCTTTTTCCCTTTGTTGTCAATTTTTTGCCTCCTTGTACTGTGCCTCCACCACTTCCTACTCCCCTCTTCCACCTCTCGTACTCCCTGTTTTTGCAGTAAATGCTAAAATCACCTTTTTGTACAGCTCCTTCTGCCTTTTCCTCACATCTTTATCCTGAGTGCTTCATTGCTGACCCATTGCATATCTTGCTTAATTCTTCAGTTTGTCCCCAGTCCCCTGACTCACCAATAACCCTATCACCCAGCTCAGCATAGACCCCTCTCACATTCCATATCATTGTCTTTTTCTTTGTGTTATTACCCTTTCCCTTTAACAGCACAGTCACTGGACATTGTTGACTCACACCACCTTGATTAGGACCACATCCATAATTCTCTCTCTTCTGGTGCAGCTCTGCACCAGTTAGCTGAACCTCTCATAGTCCAAGACATCAATCAACTAGACAGCCTGCCTTGGAGCTTAGATCTCTCACTCTGCTCTTAGAATATTCAGATTTCGCTTGACTATTGATCTTCTTCCCCCCTCCTTTACTCTATCTTTTAGTCCACAAACATACTTCTAATGGCTTTCATCTCCTCACTTTCTGCCCCCATTTTCCTACTCACCTCTGCAACTTTTCTCCCACCGGTTCCATAATACCCAGCCATCCCTACTGTCTGTGTTGGTTGTTTTACACCCTGTAATGCCTCTGATCTCTTTTTCATCTCTGTTGCACTTTTCATTCAAGTCATCTTCGACAGTTCTGTCTCTATCACCTTCCGGCTCTTCCATCTTGCTGTGGGACCCTTCCTGCCCACCCGCCTGCTTCCTTTTTGCTCTCCTTGTTGTTTGGTACTTGAATGTCCTCCCCCCTTCAACGCAGCATGGAGACTGGTGGCAGTAGTCATGCAAACCTTCTGTGGCATTGCCCATGCCTGCTCTGTCTTGTGTTCCCAACCTTATACCAGCCCTTATGTGCTTTTAACAGATTGCAGGGGGAAGGATCATGGAATAAACTGTAAGGCTTTTGCATGGAAATGGCCCTTACTGAACAAATACTGTCCACTCAAGAATTGTACATTACATTAAGAAAGTGGTCACTTGCCCATATTTCTGTTTATGAGCTTTGTGATATACCAGCTCTTGTAGGATAGGTTGTAGCACTGCAGTGTAGGATACAGATGGATTACAGTCAGATATCTCAGTGTTACGTATTGAAAAATGCCTTAATGCTTGTACAGTAAAGAAAATGTTAATGAATTTCCTGAGAATCTTAAATAGAATACCTAATTATCAAATAATAAATAAGAATATTGTTTAAAAATGATCAGAAATATGTGTATTTTGCAGTTCATTTGAGTGCTTAGAGATGTAGGACTGCATATATATTATTCTGCAATACATTAAATAATTTATCCTGTTACCTAGGTATTTTTTGGAATATAACATCTTGCTACAGTAGAAGACATTATTTCTCATTACCCTCCACTCAACATTTTGATGAGAAAGGCTATGTTAACATTCCTGTTGAGAACTGAATAATTAGTTTAACTTTCAAGGGTATCAGTTTTAATGCACTTCAAAATTAGGGAAGTCTTACAGATTTAACATGTTGGTTTGTCTTAGACTTGAAGTTATGCCAACAGTACATTAAATTTACAGCTAATCTGAAGAAAATCAGTTTCATAATATTATTACAAAACTAAAACTGGCTTCCAAATTGAATTTAGAAAATGTATATATTTATCATTATAGTATTTTGAGGGATTTCCTGTGTTTCCTTATGAACTACAGGTACCTTTGAAATTATTTCATTGCTCATGTTAACAAGTAACTGCTCTATATTGCTGCCTGCTGTTTAACAGAGTTTCCCTTCTTCAATGTTTTGGGACCATGTGTCTGGTGTGTGTGTGAGTGTGTGTGTGTGTGTGTGTGTGTGTGCGTGTGTGTGTGTGTGTGTGTGTGTGTGTGTGTGTGTGTGTGTGTGTCTATATATATATATATATATATATATATATATATATATATATATATATATATATATATATATATATATATATATATAGATATATATATATATATATATATATATATATATATACACATATACGGTTTACTATTAGATTTCCGAAATGGCTTCAGTCAACCAGCATGTGGTCAAAAGGCAGTTTTCAAGTGGGTAGAATGCTGAACCAGAAAACATAGACTACACTACAATGAATGTGTTGTATATTTCGATTTTTTGAGTTCGGCATTGTGTACGGACATCACGGTTCAGTGAGGAACAGGGAATTAACCCATTTCCTCACTGTAGTGTGATCTCTGAGTTGGCATATATAATTTTCAGGGGGCTTGTCACCTTGAAAAATAGTAAAATACATGTACCTTTGACTGTGGAAAGTCACAGTATGGTAAGCTACATAGCATGGATAACTGATATCACCTCCTGTTATGTCGAATACATCGAACTCTGGAAGTCGATGTATTCCATTTTGAGTTTGCTGCTTATTCGATGGTACATTTTCGTCTTTCCAGATTGATGTTTTGAATGGTCAACCGAAGTAGTTTTTGGAATGTAATAATAAACCTATATATATATAATAAACCTATATATATATATATATATATATATATATATATATATATATATATAGATATATATAGATATATATATATATGATTACAGGTGTGGGGGGCTCCATGGGGCTTTCCCTTCCTGAAAAATGCTGTTAGTGTGAATCAATCTTTTGTCTTACATAGTAGAAGCACATTTGGGGCATTTCTGCATGTCCAGTATTGGCCCAACCAATTCCTACTTTAATATCATATAAAAACCCTCATTCCTCTGATCACTAATGTTTGACAGCCTATGTAACCAGGCCCTCCAAAGACATGGTTTTATGGTCAAATAATTATTTCTCTGGTAACTGAACCAACACTTAAATATTTAAAAAAAATGGTACAGTAGTCAAAACACACCCCATATGTGTAACAAAAGGTAGCATTGTCACTTTGTTCTTTTAAGAAAAAAAAAAATCTGCTCGGGTTACTAAGACAATTTGGCTAACAAAATATTAAATATAAGACTATAACTGTGTATGCACTCATTCAAATCCATGACTGCTGACTCATTAGATTTGTATGAATTGTCAACAGTATAGATTCCCCTTGTCTCTATCTTGTATTCCTGTATCAGAAAATTCAAGTCCATGGAGGTCAAGGCTCCACATCTACTCCTCCCACCATCATAGCTTAGCATTACTTGACCCCACTTCCCACCCCTTTGGCTGGAAACTATTAAGACTTCTATTATACCACTGCAAGTAGAGTAAAGTCAAAACTCATACTGTGAAAAGTACGCATTCCAAGTTGGCTAGATGTGCTGGCATAAGAACAACTGTATATTACCACTTCGATAGAAAAAGTCAAGTGTAGAAATACTAAAGTTGTAACAAGGGTTTTGTTACCTGCAGCAAAATGACTGCATTTAAGATATGGTGACTACACTACATTTTATTTCTTAATAGCATTTCAGTTTGCTTGGCTGATCCACTGCTGCCAAGACCCTCATATATTTACAATGCCTGGCTGAGATATTGTAGGGGTGAAGTATAATTTTAGGAACAGCTCTCAGTGCCTAATGATCTTTACTGTCACCATGACTTTCGACAAACATGCTGTTATTATGTTTCCTTAATATTCATTTTAAACTAAAACAAAGAGTAAAAAGGTCGCACAGGTAACAACTAGTTAAAAAACACAAAAAGAAAAATCTAGCAAAGCTAGACTTCTAACTGTGTGATAACTTAAACCTCCTGTATCAGAGGCCTCATGGGATATATACAAATCATCCTTTAAGGATATCGGGTGTTTCAGCTAAATGTTAATTCTGAATGTCCATGACTTTTTCTTTTACTTTAATTTTTAAGTCTATTTATGGACAATTTCAGGCCATTAAAGACAAACCTCTCTAACTGTTTAAGGATATCAGGTGTTTCAGCTAAATGGCAATTCTGAATGTCCATGACTTTTTCTTTAACTTTCATTTTTAAGTCTATTTATGGACAATTTCAGATAATGGCCTGAAATTGTCCATAAATACACTTAAAAATGAAAGTAAAAGAAAAAGTCATGGACTTTCAGAATTGCCATTTAGCTGAAATGCCTGATATCCTTAAAAGGTGATTTGCATATATCCCATGAGGCCTCTGATACAGGAGGTTTAAGGTATCACACAGTTAGAAGTCTAGCTTTGCTAGATTTTTCTTTTTTGTTTTTTAATATTCATTTTAAAATGGTTAGTGCTTTAAATACTTTGGGGAGGAAATATGTTTTCCGTTAGACATGATTTTTTTACTGTACTGTTATTTCAGTGTGAATTTTCAGATTTTTTTCAACAGCTGTCAGGGTTTTATTTTCCCAGAAGTTCAAACTTGGTGTCATTATCAGCTAATTGCAAAATAAATAAGGCACGCATTTTCATAAAATCAATGGGAAATCAGATGTGTATGCTTACAGAAATGTTTCTGAGTGATCCTCAGTTTTGAATTATTTTCAGTATTTTCCACTGCTATTTCCAGTCATTTGCTTTGCTAATCTGATGTGTTGCATTTCAGGAACTCAAAACAGCTTTTCTTAACACCTTCTTGTGACATAGGTATACTTACATTTAATCAAACCGCATTAACAAGTTCATATTTACAAACATTATACTTCGCAATATTGCTATATATCATATGCCCTAAAAAGCATTACATACATTATTCAATTTCTGCCTTTTCTTTTTTAGACAAGAAACGTCTTTATTAAACCATCACTTAATGATATAGTCAGTCATACATTTATATAAATGAAAAACCACACCAAAACAATCCTAGTTGCAAGCATTTTACATCACAAACCATACTGACACACTCCCAGTTGTAATCATTATATATCACTCATAATCTACCCAATCATTTTCAAACATTACATATCTCATTTAAGTCCTGCCATCTTTTAAACATCATTCCTCCCTGTATGTATTTTCCCCACAATTTCCATTTTCCCTGTGTAATTTGCTCCTACCCTTTTCTAAAGGTCTCAGTTCCAGTTGTTTTGTCTCTGTTACTATATTCACTACTTCTAGTACAGTTGGTTTAGATTTTGATTTCCATTTTCTAGTAATTGCATTTTTTGCAACCACCATAATCAGACTCAGTAAGACCTTACCCAGTTTAGGCAGTTTTTATTCTCTATCATAGCTCAGAAAAATCATCTCCCTCGTTACACCAATCTGCCCACCCAGCATCTCAGACAGTGCACCCTACAGGGAATCATTAAAGTCTGCCAACTCATTGAAGTCCCAGAAAATATCTTCCCAATTACCTCTTTCTTCCCCTTCACACCTCCAACATTTGCTGTCTACCTGAGGAAAAATTCTCTGGAGTCTACTTGGGGTATAAAAATATTGATGTAAACTTTTTTATTTTTATTTTATTTTACATTTGTTGACTGGGATAGTCCGACTGGATGCATGTCCATTTTCAGCGGAGGCCCGGGGAGAAAAGCTCCAAGGGTAAGCAGATACAGCATTACATAATACCAGCATTACATATTACAAACAGACCATTAATTTTGCTAGTCTGAATTAGTAGCTTGTTAGAGGATTGAAGTGGTCTAGGATTGTTATAGGGGGTGATAATATTTTTAAGTGCAGGAGTATTGTCCGGATTATAGAGGATTTTATAGGCCATAATCAGATGGTTATACTGGATTAGGCTGGGTAGTTCAAGCCACCCAAGCTGATTTAGATTGATGCAATGATGTGTCCTAAATGGCAGCCCAGTGGCAAACCTGGCAATGTGGTTGTAGCAAATTGAGAGTTTGTTAAGGACAATAGTAGAGGGGATGCATACAGAAGGGTTGAAAGAAGATGGGAGTGAGCTATGGCAATTTTAGCTGAAGGGGTTGGGAAGGCTTTTATTCTGTAAAGTAACCCTAGTTTTTTATTGATGGTTTTGATAGTTTGGTTAACATGTAGGTCGAAGTTTAGATTATTATCTATGATGGCATCTAATAGTTTTGTAGAGGAGTCAGGGGAGATTATTGTGCCATCATTTGAATTTATGGTAAAGGTGAAAGCTGTAGACCTACGTGTTGGTGAAAATAACAGCATTTTAGTTTTTTTGGGATTTAGGATCAGACAATGTTCAGAAAGCCAGTTTTCTATTGTATTGAAGGTGGTCTGGGTAGCTGACCATAACTCTATTGGAGATGTGGCCGAGCAAATCAGAGTAGCGTCATCAGCATATTGGATACAGCTGACTTTTGGGATGTCAGTATAAAGGTCGTTAATGAAGATGGAGAACAGCAAGAGCCCTAGTATAGAGCCTTGTGGTATTCCGAGGGTGTTAGGTAGAAGGTTAGAGAGTTTGTTCTGCCAGTGGACAGCCTGCTGTCGACCATTCAGGTAGGACTGAAACCACTGAAGGGCTCTAGTATCTAGACAGAATGTTTGCAGGGTGTGGATTAAAAGTTGGTGATCAACCATATCGAATGCCTTGGAAAGATCTAAAAAGAGGGTTGAGGATATATAATTATTGTTGCAATTATGGTTTATGGTGTTGGTAAAGGCTAGGAGGGCTGAAGTAGTGCTGTGATGAGAACGGAAGCCATGCTGAGTGCCTGCCATAATGTGATTCTGGATTAGGTGGTGCATGAGTTGTCTATGAATACATTTTTCCATAACCTTTGCAAGTGGAGAGAGTATAGCTATTGGCCTATAATTGGAGAATTCAGTAGAGCTGCCTCCTTTGTGAAGTGGGATTACATAGGATATTTTTCAGATGGTGGGAATTTTAGCTTCTACTATGGTTCGATTGATTAGCATTGAGATGGAGTAAGCAATAGCATCAGCTGATTTTTGTAGGTACTCGGCAGGGAGTTGATCAGCAGAAAGTGTAGTGGGTTTTAATTTTTTGATCAAGGTACAGATAAGTAAAGTGGCGACTGGCTGGAAGCTGAATGCAAGTAGGTTTTTAAGGGTGCTACTTTCAGAACCAGGGGAGCTAGGAGGTAGTTGGCTAGCTAGGGCTTGAATTGTCTCAGTAAAGAATCTGTTAAAAGTGTCAGAAACATCTTCAGGGGGTTTATCAATAGTAGCAGCAGGGATTGGGGTTGAAGTTTGTCCAGGATGTAGTAGATTATTTAAACCTGCCCAAAACTTCTGAGGGTTATTTTGATTTACTGTCTGTAAATTACAGTAGTATTTTTTTTTTGTTTTGTAAAATGGATTTTGTAGTTTCGTTCCTGGATTGCCTGTATTTAATGTGTTCTTGGGGGTCTTTAGAAGAACGCCATAAAGCCCATGCTTTGTTTCTAAGGATAATTTTGAGTTTAGACTTTAGAAAGCCATGGCACAGTTTTTGCCTTTGTTCTCTTTGAACGAACAGGTGATTTCCAAGCAAAAATCCTAAATCTTTTAGATTTTGTTGCACATTTGGGAGACATACATATATCCTCACATTGTTTCTTTGTGAATTGCAGGTCTTTATTATAAGAACGAAGTTTTAAATATTCGAACACCATATGGGCAGCAGCAAATGGTCAAATATTTAAAACCTCTCAAGTGTGAATGGAGATCGCCATAGGGAATTCTTCCCTTTACTTCAATGTAGTGCAGTCTTGGAGTTGGTATATTTAAATAGTCGGGGAGTGTGCAGGGTAGCAATCAGGTAGGTTTTTCTTTTATTTTTGCATTTTTTATTTTGGTTTCAATGTTTTACAATGTTGCTCATATGGTGTCGCCCATATGGTGTTCAAAGTTGTAAAACTTTGTTCTTATAATATAGACCCATGAATTGCCTATCCAATCTCTCTTCCCAATTCTTTCTAATCTCCTCTGATTGATTCGTATAGTTATCATGCAATATTTTATATGTTCTACTAATAATTCCTTTTTAGTGGCAGCTTCTATTCTAGATTCTACTAAAAAGTCTACCAGTGCTGGTCTTTTGTTTAGGACCCCCTATTTCTTTCTCTCTGCCTGTACTCTGATATTTGTCCTTGCTTGATAGGGAAGGCAATCTCTAACCTGCAGTCCAAATACATTCTTGGCAAGTTCCCATTCTGTCATCTTTCCCTCTCTAGTTATTTGCTCCCAATACCTTGGTTCCTTTGCCAGTTTTCTTCA
Organism: Protopterus annectens; assembly: GCF_019279795.1. Classification (NCBI taxonomy): domain Eukaryota; kingdom Metazoa; phylum Chordata; order Ceratodontiformes; family Protopteridae; genus Protopterus; species Protopterus annectens. The sequence goes on from NC_056750.1 coordinate 146,879,879, forward strand.
ATAAATTCCAGCTTCCGCTTGCCTATTGTCTAGATCCCTAATTGCAGTTGTCCCTATTGGCGGAGTCTCCTTTCTCCATTCATGTGTTGGCTTAGTTCTTAGAATATTTTCTGCTACTTTATGAATATAATATTCTGTATGATTATTTCTTATTCTCCTTAAAGATCTGCATCAAAAATCCCAGTCTCTCCTTATTTCTTGAGCTTCACCCCTGTTTCATCATCATCTCTTTTCACTATGAATTATAGTTTTCTACTTGTGCTATGTATAGGAGCCTTAACAGTGTAGCTCTGCAATATTCTTCAAATTGGGTAATTCCAATCTGCCCTGGTCTACTGGAAGAATCAGCTTATCTCACTTGACTCTTGCCGTCTTCCCCTCCCAGATAAAGTCCTTCAGCTCTTTTATAATTGCTATCCACAACTTCTCCTCTGGTTGATAAAAATATGCCTGACCTGTGTATAAGACTAAAGGAACTAAAAACATCTTAACTGCTTGTATTTTACTATCCATATCCATATAACAGAGCTTCGATTTTCTCAGTTTTTGTATTATTTTTTTGTTTAGTCTCTTCCCACATATCCTTAGCTGCCACACCGGAATTTTTACTCCTAAATGTTTCATTTTATCATGTCCCCTTAAGTACGGATATTGCTGAACCAGTTTGAGTATGGGCACATAATTTGCTGCTATTACCTTTATTTTAGCTTCATTAATTTTGTATCCTGAAAAGATATGAAACCCTCACACAATGTTGCACAGCACTATAATGTCCCTTTCTGGTTTTGTCAGGTATAAAATAATATCATCTGCAAATAGAGCCAGCTTTTCTTGACTACCATACAAATTATATCCTTGAATTCCCCTTATGTTCTTTGACAGTGGTTCTAAATATAATGCAAATAACAAAGGGGAAAGAGGACACCCCTGTCATGTTCCTCTTCTCAAGCAGAAATTATCAGAGAGGACCCCACCCACTTTAATTTTTACCTCCAATCCCTCATATAGCCTCCTAAACAAACATAATTTTATCAGGAAATGCAAAAGCTTCCTTTGCCCTGCTCATAAAGTCCCAGCTTACTCTGTCAGATGCTTTCTCTGCATCAAGACCCACCAACAACAGTGCTATTTTCTTATATTCTGCTTCCCTCTGGATCATCAGTGTTCTGTTAATGTTGTCAAATGTTTGCCTTCCCTCCACAAATCACACACTGATCCATATCTATCAATTTTGGCATCATGTTTGCCATTTCTTTAGCCATTATAGACATAAACACTTCATAATCATGGTTTAGTGTTGAAATGGGCCTGTTTGAAGCTGGTTCTGATGGATCTTTACCCTCTTTAGGTCATACAGCTACCACCACTTTCTTCCAGGAAGATGGTACTTCTCCTCCTCTTAAAATACTGTTAAACAAAACCTTCCAGATCTTTCTCAGTTTTTTCCTCTCTTAGCTGCCAAATGTCTACAGGAATGTCATCTGTTATTGGAGACTTTCCAGTAGATTGGTTATACATCATCATTTTTATCTCATCTCTTTCTATCCTAACTGTTAATAATTCAGCCTCATCTTCCTCTAACCTTGGCATATTTATTTCTTCCATGAACATTTCCATTTTTATCTTTTCTTGATTTCTATATTTCTCTACTTTATACAGACTTTCATAGAATTTCTGAAATATTTCTAATACCTCTACAGGATTCCTTGTTACCTTCCTTGCTATAGGCTCCTTAAGTTTGGCAACATCCCTTTCTACTTCTGTTCTCTGAGTCGTTTTGTTAAAAGTTTTTGTGCTCTAGAGTTATTATCAAAAAACATTTGTTTTAACAGCAATCTTTTTAAACTTGTAGGTAATCCCTTGTTTTCTGTTTAGAATTCTGCAGTTGATCCTCTTCTTGTTCTGCGAGATTCCCCCTATTCTGCAATACTTTAACATGTGTCAGTCCCACTAAATAATTCTTTCTTTCCTTTCCATCTTTCTTATCTGGCAGTTGGAATTCCACAATCAAGAAGGTAATTTTCACAGGATGAGGCTCTTCCATTGTACTTTTCAGCTGGGCAGACCCCTGTGATTTCCCCAAATGTGGGAATCTCAGCTGCATAATTTATGGTAGTGTGGGACTGCATTCGCCTGTTTCTCTTAAGTTAAGGTAACAAACAAACAGATCTGTTTCTTTTGTTCTACCATTTTTAGGTCTCAAGCTTGTATTTCTAACCAATGCTATATATACAATTCCCCAAGCTCCTAACTCTGAAAAGGCCAGTCATTTACTCCTATTTGCAACATTTACCTTTTTCTACAAATGCACTTATTTTCTGTCTTTTTCTCTGAAAACACACTTCTTCCTTTCCTTTCTGTCTTTCTCACCTCAAAATAGGCTTCTTTCTTTCTTTCCCTTCCCTTCCTTTCCTTTCTCAAACCTAGTTTTGCCGCTAACCTCATAGAGAATTGCCAGGTTCCCAATAACCAAAGTCATACTTACCTCCAAGGGGAATACCATGATCAAGAAGGTGGTTTCCCTAGGATGAGACTCTTAAATTGTACTTTTCACTTGCGTTGCTTCCTATGATTTCCCCAAATGTGGGAAAGTCAACTGCATAATTTATGGTAGTGGTGGACTGCCATTGTGCAGTCCCCTAAACTTAAGCTAACAAACAAACAGATCTGTTTTTCTTTTAGCATGCCTAGCTCACACGCCTGTATTTCTAACCAATGATATACATACAATTCCCCAAGTCCTAACTGAGAAACAGCCATTTAATCTCATCGTAATCTTATTTACAAGACTTACCATTTTCTCCAGATGCACTTCTTTTCTGTCTTTGTCACTATAAACACTCCTGTTGCTTTAATTTCCATCTTTCTATGTGAAACGTACTCTCTCGAAACACAGTTCTTCCTTTCCTTTCCTTTAGTTTCCTTTCAATGGACTTTGACTTGAGAAAGAAGACGGCCAGGACTGACTTTTCTGAACTCCTGGAGACAGGCATTGCCTCCCCCTCCCACACCCAGTCTAGAACTTGTTGAAAGGACAGACAAGGTACAGTTGTACTTTTATTATTAAAAGACTTCCGAAATAAAATTAATCGTGCTTAAAACCACTGCATGAAATCCAAAAATATTATGGTCTGCTTAGGAAAGTTTTATGAGTTTAGTTATTTGGTACAGCATTTAAATGAAGCATTTGCTAATTTATGCAAACATCTGTGCCTGTGGTTTATATTATGTCTTGCATTACAATAAAGTTGGTTTTGACTTACAATCCTTTCTAAAATGCTGCAGTGGTTGCAATATTTGTATACACTGCTCGTGACTAAACTGAGTATTTCTTTTTTGTCATTTTTACATGAGATCTACTTCTTTACTTACTGTGATACTTAAACTTAACTGTACTTTGCTGTTTCCACATAAATCATTATTTAATTAAAAAAAAAACAAAACAAACTAATGAACTATTTCTCCATGGCTGTTTTCACCTTCAGTAGGATTCCTTCTAAGTTCATAACAGTACATATGCCTGCTATGCCATGGATGGAGACTGGGGCTTGGTATAGGTAACCGACCATCTCTTCCAGGCAAGCAGTGAAAATACTTGTACTATCTGTACGTGTACTGTGTGCTGTACAAGAAATACCTGTTTCTACTACCACAACTAGAACAACATCGTGTGCAACTGAATGGATACTGCTGTCTTTCCACCCATGATGTCAGACCTTCTTAAGGTAATCTTTCCACATCCACCAAACCCAGTGTCCCACTTCCCAGTCTCACCTCGGTACTCAACTGACCAGACTGCACCCCCCCCTTTGTAAATTCTTGGATCCACCACTGTTGTGTATACTTTGTGGCACGGCAGGCAGATTTCAAAAGCCCAGTGCATTTGTGTTTGACAGTAATATTGCTGAGAACTGGAGAGTGTTTGGGCAAGAGTATGACATTTTCATGCAGGCTGCATTTTCTGATAAATATGACCATACAAAGGCATTTATTCTACTTAATTTAGTTGTGTCAGAAGCCATTGAAAGGGAAAGCTCATTTGTGTGTGCACCTGCTATTTATACTGTAGAGGAGGAAAACCATCATATTGTTGTATAGGCTAAATCAAGGGAGGACCCAGAGTGCTTAAAATGTAAATTTAAAGAAATGAGTAACCCTCTGACAAATGTTACAATGGAAAGGCACTTATTTTACACAAGGGATTAAAAGCCTGGTGAAACATCTGCAACATATATAACTGACCTGAGGAATAAAGCTAAAACATGCAGATTTGGTGACTTAAGGGATGAGTTGATAAAGGACAGACTTGTATGTGGCATAAAAGATGATGCGGTGAGAAAGATTTTGCTTCGTGACAGTGATTTAATTTTGAATAAGGCCACTGAGATTTGTCAGATATACAAGCTTACAGAAAAGCACACAAATATGCTTACAAATGAGAAAAGCTCTAGAAGGCACAGTGATAAAGCTCACTAGATGCAGCTGTAACCCCTGCAGCATTTACTGGTAAACCCCAGAACTTTCTAGAAAATTCCAGAAGTCGCACAGCCTCAGTGAAGCATAAGAATGAGTCACCACAATCAAAGCATGGGACCCAATCTAGTTTCATTGTCAGCTGTTATAATTGTGGTGGCAGGAGCAGCCTTAGCTCAACTGGTGCTCTAGGCAAAAGGGCTCCAAGGTGCCCCTCACCATGCCACCTGGTGCCCCCACCCTGGTCTACCTACACCAAACAAATACTGGAAAAGCACCCCTGCTAGTGCGGCACCCTAGGCAGGCATCTAGTTGGCCTATGTCTAAGGCTGGCTATATGTGGTCTTAACCATGAATCTAAAAGGGAAGAGTGTTTAGCTTTTGGTCAGCAATGCCATAAATGTAATAAATGGAATCATTTCAAAATGTTTTGTAAATCAAAAGGCCTGTATTTTTTTATTAAGAGGGAACATTTTAAGAAACAAGCTGATCAGTTAGACTGTGGCAATTCTACTCTTTATGTTGATGGTGTGTGTCAGTGCTTCATGATAGAACAAAATCCATAAAAGGGAAGTCACCCCTGATCATTATTAGTAAAAAAATATGAGCACTCATACAATCAACTAAGGCCAATTTTGAGAGAAAAATTGCCATGGATTCAAAGGACAATCATAAGGCCTTTTTCAGCTATGTTAGGAACCTGGGTGGAAACTCCCAGATATGCTCAGAATTAGTCCAAAATGATACAAAAATCACTGAACCCACAGACATTGCTAACATACTGACAGACAGGTTCAGTGCAAACTTCACCCCCCTCTTCCTCCCTAAAGGAGAGATAACTATCCCAGCAGAGAGTAGCCTCCCAGACATCTCAAATGCGCAGGTGAAAGCTGCTCTCTCTAAAGCTAAAAACACAGCATCAATGGGACCGGATGGTGTCCCCAGCTGTGTGCTACACGAGCTAAATGAGGAATTAAACCCGCACATAATGCAGCTGTTTAATCTCAGCCTTACCACAGGATACATGCCCAAGGAGTGGCGTACGGCAACTGTGGTCCCACTCCACAAAGCCTCTACGGACCCTGGTAATTACCGCCCCATAAGCTTAACAAGTCTAGTCTGCAAAGCTATGGAGAGGATCATAATGGAGCTCATAAACAAAGATATAGGGGACTTGTAGACATTGGACCCGACCCAGTTTGGCTTCGTTAAGGGAAGATCATGCCTTTTGAACTTGGTCGACTTCTTCGAAACAGTCACCAAGGCCATTGATGAGGGAAAGGCAGTCCATACAGCCTACCTTGACCTTGCAAAGGCTTTCAACACAATACCCACTCGGGTATTGTAGAAAAACTTACCAGCTTAAATGTAAACCCATATGTCACAAGATGGGTTGCAAACTGGCTTAAGGACAGAACCCACAGGGTTAGAGTTGCTGGCACTATGTCAGACTCCAAGCCGGTCACAAGTGGTGTCCCACAGGGCTTGGTCCTTAGCCCCCTATTGTTCAGCATCTACTTCTCAGAAGTACAGGCCAACATGGGAGGACTTTGGCTGACAAAGTTTGCAGACGACTGCAAATTGGGCGCCGTAGTGGAAAGTGCATCGGACACGGATATCCTTCAGAAGGGACTCACGGAAACAGATAGCTGGTGCCAGAGCCATGGCCTGAAGTTAAACGCCAAAAAATGTATAGTCATACCCTTTGGGAAAAACAAGGTAACCCCAAGCTACCATATAGGTGGCAATCCACTAAGCACAGAAGAGGTTATCAGGGACCTGGGGACCCAGGTTGACAGTGGCCTTTCTTTTGACACTCACGTTGCTAAAGTGGTTAGAAAGACCTTCTACATTGCCCACCTGATCATGAAGGGATTCACATCCAGATCTAGTGAGGTCATTGTTCCCCTGTACTCTTCACTTATCAGACCAATGATCGAGTACAATGCCCCATTTGGGATGTATCTCACCCGACATCTGCAGCAATTGGAGAGACCCCAAAAGTTCCTCACCAAAAGGATAAAGGGACTCCAAAATCTGTCATATGCTGCCAGATTGAAGAAACTCCAGCTCTATTCAGTCGCATACCGTCTGCTCAGAGGTGACATGTGTCTGACATACAAGGCCATGTCCAACCCGGAATTAATTGACATGCTCCACCTCAAAAAATCCAATCCACCAAAACCACTAGAGCAAGCAACTTAAACCTTAGCACAGATATAAATAGGACGTGCTGGAGGGATAGATTTATCACTCAGAGACTCCCTATGCTGTGGAATAAAATCCCTGTCCATGTGAGGCAGAGCACCTCGCTGGCTCTGTTCAAGAGAAATCTTGACCTGTGGATGGGAGATCGTAGGTTTACCCTGGGAATCATCTCTGTGTCACTGCTGGACAGAGGCACAACAAACTAATGGGTACAGTATTTTTTCATATAAGGGGTGGCATAAGCCACAAAAATTTGGGCTAGGCTTATAAATGCCTTAGGGCAGATAGCCTAGTATAAACCTATGAACCTATGAACCTATGAAATGGTCAATGCAGCAGACTTACATGCAAAGAATGAAGTATTTTGTACTGTATGGATAAATGGCAAACCCGTAGAGCTCAAAGTTGATACAGGTTCCACGTGCAATGTTATGTCTGCAGCTGCAGCAACATTTGCTAGAGTTTGCAAAAGTGAAAGGCTTGATTTGGCAAAGTATGCTAAATTTGTTGCTTATGGAGGTGAAACAATTCAAATTGAAGGCTCCGTTTCATAGTTTAGTACTAAGCTAACTGCCCTTGCGAGCCATTTTAAGCCTAGCCAATTATCCATTGTGAGACTCAAACCCTGCACCTTGTGTTTGTAAGACAAACACCTTAACTATTAGGCCACCCTCATGCTACTGTGCTGGAAGCAGCCACAACTTATTTTTTTATTTGGTCAAGAGGCATGTCCAGTCATTATTAGGGCTCACAGACACTTTGAAATTGGGACTGCTTTAATTTAATAAGGAAGTCCACCATATTAGCTTAAAAGGCCACTACTCTAATTTTGCCCAGCACATTTTTTGTATGTATACAGATCTTTTTGAAGACAAACTAGACAAGCTTCCAGTCATGTACTCTAGGAAGTTAGACCCAGAGGTCAGTTCAGTTATCAGGCCAGCACATGGAGGACAGAGTTAAAGCAGAGTTATGGTGTGACAAGGTGTAATTTGTCCAGTGGAAACTCCAACTGTCATAAGAAAAACTCATATGAGATCAGAATATGCATTGACCCATGAGATTTGAACAAAGAGCTAAAAAGACCTCATCATCCAATGTGCACAGTTGAACAAGTTGCAACTTTGATGAGAAATGCCACTATTTTTTGTTTTCGATGCAAAGAGTTAATTTTGGCAAATTCAGCTTGACAAAAAATCCTCATTGCTCACTACTTTCAGTACTCCGTTTGGCAGGTACAGATTTTTGAGAATGCCATTTAGGATAAATTCTGCAAGTGAAGTTTTTCAATGCGCAATGGAGCAACGTTTTTCTGGGTATCCTTGTGCTATCATAGAGGAGGACATACTAGTTGGAGGTCATGATGAAGCCAAACATGACAGAAACCTCAGAAAAGTTCTAGAAAGGGCACATCAAGGGAAGCTTAAGCTCAACCCACACAAATACAAATTCAGGCTACAAGTAGTTCCTTATGTTGGTTACTTATTTATGAGTACAGGCCTATGACCAGATCCTTCAAAGCAATCAGCCATTCTCGAGATGCCAGCTCCAGACAATGTTCAAGCTCTGCAACGTTTTCTCGGCATGATCAACTACCTAGACAAGTTCATTCCAGACTTGAGCCAACTTTCAGCACCACCCAGAGAGCTGACACATAAAGATGTATCCTGGTCCTGATTAGAGCAACACCAAAGAGCATTTGATGTCCTGAAACAAAGAACTGTAGTCCGCCAATGCTCAGATACTATGATGTTCACCAGCCAGTAATACTTTCCTGTGATGCTTCACAATTTGGACTTGGTGCAGTCATTCTACATGAGAATCAACCTGTTGACTATGCATTGAGAACTCTTATGCAAACTGAACAACAGTGTGCCCAGATTGAGAAAGAGCTTTTGGCAATTGTGTTTGCATGTTCAAAGTTCCATGATTTTGTTTATGGTAGACCTATCCAGACTGAAACAAACCACCGACCTCTAGTCACTATCTTGAGAAAACCTATGCATTCAGCCCCAGCCCAACTGCAATGTATGAAGCTGAGACTGCAAAAGTATAATTTCAGTCTTGTCTACAAGAAAGGCAAACATCTTTATCTTACTGATTCATTATCCAGATCACGCAGGAAATACCACTAAAAAGAATGACAATCAAGGTTTTCATTCAAGTGATGATTTTGAAGTCATGGAAGTGCATAACTTTTCTTCCACACATCTTGATGAGCTGAGAGATCACACAGCTACGGATCCAGTTTTACAAAAGCTCAACCACTTTATCAGTCAAGGACGGCCATCAAAGCAATCTGGTTTAACTCAAGAACTGCAACCTTATTTTCCATACAGAGATGAGATCTTGTCTGACAAAGTTATCATAATGAAAGGTCAGAAAGTAATTGTTCCAAAGTCCTTGCAACCTGAGTACATTACTATCTTGCATTGTGGTCACCCAGGAACCAAATGTACCAAAAGAAGGGTGAGAGAGATAGTATTTTGGACTTCTATGTCACAAGACATTGAGAGAGCACTTTCTTCTTGTTCAGTATATAATAGTACAAAGCCTCATCAACAGAAAGAACCACTTCAGCTTAACCAGATTCTGGAACTACATTGGTCGACAGTAGCCACTGATATCTTCTAGTGTAATGGTCAACATTATTTGGTGTTAGTAGACTCTTACTCCAATTGGTTCAAGACTGACATATTTCCTTACCTAGCATCCAGTACAGTCATTATGAAGATGAAACGTCATTTTAGACAATAGCACACAGTTTACAAGCCAAAAGTTCAAAAGATTTGCAGAAGAATGGGACTTCACTCATGTCACAAGTAGTCCAGTGTACCCATAGTCAAATGGTTTGGCAGAACGTGCAGTGCAAAATGCAAAACAGTAACTTGAGAAGTCAAAATGAGATAATAGTGATGTTTTCCTGACTATCTTGAATCTCAGAAATATTCCTCATGATAAATATCTTGGTTCACCTGCCCAGAGACTTCTGTTGAGACAAACCAGCAACACATTACAACTCAGTAGTCAATTGTTGGTTGCATGTGTCAAGAACAGCAGATCAGTGAAACAGTCTGTTGAGGAAATGCCTATCCCAAAAGTCCTACTACGATAAGACCAGTAGATCACTCAATCCATTATGAAAAGGAGAGGTGCTAAGGATGCAAATGTCCAAAGGTTATGATCGGATTGGTGTCATAAAGAATATTTGTCCAGAGCTAAGATCGTACATTGTGAAAACAGTAGAAGGAATCTTCAGGCAGAACTGGAGGCATTTACTACTGGTATCCAAGCCTATACCACACCAAATAGCCTGTGAGAGAGACTCTTTATCTCAGAGTGAGTCGTCCACTGTTCCAATTCTAGAGGAAATTCTAGAGGACATTCCTGTTCCTATGAAAAATCTAGAAGTTCCTGATATGAGTTGTGTACCGCAGACTGTCCCTGTTGTAATTTTAGTCCCATCAGTTATGTTACAAGATATGGTCGAAATTCTTAACCTTGCAATAGATACAAAGCAACTTGGACATGAATATTGTGTTTTGTTTCTGACGTACATAGTAATGCATGCTTATCTCTGCTATTTTTTTATGTAAAGGGCAATCTTTTTAACTCATTACATCCAAGTAATGCCTCCAGGTGCATCTGCAGTTAACTCCTACTGATGCCTGTAGGTGTCAAATATTGCTTGCTCATATTTGCATCAATAATTCCAAAACCATGCTTTGTTCAAGATTTTAAAATATTGCATCTTAAAGCTTAGACAATGGTAAACCCAGCTGCATTAATGTTTGACCTCTGTCTAGTGCAGGAAAAGAGATATTAATTGTTGTTTTTATGATATTAATTTATAAATATATAATTTTAACATTTTCTAAATATCTCAACAACCAAGTAGCACAGACAGAACTCTCTTTTCTCATATACTACCTCTTAGCTAGATGAATAAAATGCTGCTAACAGTATGCGTGTAACTTGAGTGGGTGCTGGGATATTGTAAGTTGTTTACAAAATATTATAAATGTAATTGCTACTGTGTTTACTGTGACTTATAAAATTCTGTATGACCTAGAACCTAAAGAACACTACCACTATAAAAATTGTTTTTGCCGAAGAGTTTGCCATTTATACTTCTTTCATAACTCCAATGGTTTCAGAGATATGAACATTTGCTTAAAATGTGAGGACATAATATGATTCTGTCAAAATGCTTAGGCTCCGCCCATTGGAAGTTATGCTGCAAACTTCCAAAGCCCCATTGGAGTGAATGAGTTAAGAGAGAGGATGTAGATCAATGAGTGCATATATACCTTTAAGAAGCTATCCGAGGGCTTGCACAAGTGTATAAATACTGAGCACATGCAAATATGACTGCCATTTTGTAGTTAGCTGTTGAGTTGTGAACACGTATGTATATAAGCTTTGTATGTTAGTTCATTCATATTTGAAGATGCTGCTATCCATCCTGATGTGTTTTTATAGCAATAACCCACGCCTGGGTGTGGGTAATGTGGGATTTAACCACGGTTGAGTTGGCGTGGTTTGGTCCCGAGGGCGAAGCCCGAGGGACCAAACAAAGACAACCGTGGTTAAATCCCGCATTACCCACACCCAGAAGTGGTTATTGTTATTATAATGACATTATTTAAGAAAAGAAATAATTACTTTTCTTAAATAATGGCATTGTATAATGCCTCTTTGCTGCCCTTCCGCAGCTGTCTGGTATTCAGCGGTAGTTCTGATGTACCGCATGCCTACGCAGTACATCAGAGTTGTGGGCAAAAGCAACGGAGAACGCAAGATCTCCGTTGCTTTTATTAGCTATGTTAAATGGGTTTAACATAGCGAGACAGCTTTAAAATAAGCAACGGTGATCTCTGTTACTTATTTTAAAGCTGTCTCGCTATGTTAAACCCATTTAACATAGCGAGACAGGTTTAAAAAAAAAGCAACGGAGATCGCAAGATCTCCATTGCTTTTTACACACTGTGTTGCTATGTTAAAGGAGTTTAACATAGCGAGACAGCTTTAAAAAAAGCAACGGAGATTTGCCTTGCTTTTTTTAAACCTGTGTCGCTATGTTAAACTCTTTTAACATAGTGAGACAGTGTTTTATACTAACGGAAAAAGTCCGGTCGTCCGGACCTTTTTCCGTTAGTATATTGAGGGATTTACAACGGGCACGCTGGTTGGGCTGGCCAATCAGCGTGCACGTTTTAGAGGAAGAATTGTATAATATGTATTAAAGCATCTGAACAAAACCCCAAGCCTTCTCATTATTTGTATTACAGATGAACTGGCGGCAAGTTCTGAGTAGATTTTTGTTTCTGCTCCTACATTTAAGCTCATTCTAATATAACACAATACTTCTCTAGCCTACTGTTGCTTTTGATAATAAAAGTTAAGGAAACATTATTAACATTTTATATCTGAAAACTTGAGTGAAACTCAAAAAGAAGATAGAAGGAAGACAAACTTTTAACTGCCACTAAGTGAGTTCACTCTCTTTTGCAGTCAGAAAGCTGTTATAAGTTGCGTAAAAAAAACAGGATGATGCTTTAAAATAAAGTGCATTCTTTATAAACAAGGATACCTTGACCTTACATGCCACAACATTATAATAGAGTTTCACTTGTACTGTACAAATCATCTTAAATACCAGAACTGCACACAGTAGTTTTGAGTGCATTGGGAATACGTTCTGTGTTGCTTAGATGTCTGGACTGCTCACACATCAGTGACCTGACAGAGCAGTAGTCAGGTTTACTGGACTGATTTGCATGTGTAACAATGGTATGTTGTGGATGTCTGGACTGCTCACACATCAGTGACCTGATAGATCAGTAGTCAGGTTTACTGGACTGATTTGCATGTGTAACAATGGTATGTTGTGGATGTCTGGACTGCTCACACATCAGTGACCTGATAGAGCAGTAGTCAGGTTTACTGGACTGATTTGCATGTATAACAATGGTATGTTGTGTTGGCAAGAATATTTTCTGAGACACGACAGTCTTAACATTTTTAAACAAGTTTGGAATATTTATCATGGTTTATGGTTATATATTTTAGACTTAGATATGCAGTTGACATAATGGCTACTGTCTTCACGTTCCAAGCACAAAGTACAGTATTCAGTGCTGACATCCAGCAACTGATTGTATGGAGTTTGCATGTTCTCCCTGTGTATATGTGGGGTTTCTCCTGCTTCTAAAAACATGCTGGGAGTTTCCACCTCAAGGTTGAACTTCAGAGTTTTGTCAACAGAGTGAACACAAAAATGAACAGAATCACTGACAGCAGCACAGACTATGTATGTGATGCCTATTAGAAGAAGAGTTGTATAGACCAACAACTTTAGGCATCAGTTGTGGTGTATATGTACAGTACCCTATAGACTTGGAGAACATGGATCACAGACTGTGTGCCTTGTCATGGTTAGCGACTTGACAGTGTTGAAACTGGCTGTAGGTGATTTGGTCACATTGACTAATGTCACCAAAAATGGGCATGGGTACTTGCCAGTGATAAATAGGTTGTGGACCTACTAATGCCAGGGAACCATGCTAATGGTGGGAGGAGTCTGTGTGCCTCTACTTGCACTGTGTGCCTGTCATAAATCCCAACAGCCCTGGGTCAATAAGCTGCTGGGTGGCCAGGGTGCCGTTACCCAGCCTCTATCCTAGCTTACCTGGGATAGCTTTGGTGAGTGAAATCTGGATATAAAACCAACAATCCTCTACCCTAGCTTACCTGGGATAGCTCTGGTGAGTGGAATCTGGATATAAAACCAACAATCCTGTGAAAAATGAACTAAGGATTCCTACACTGAATACAGGATCATTAGCAGGCCCCAACTTGGAAGTGTACAACATAATAGTAAGGAGGAGACTGGACATCCTGTGTGTCCAAGAGACTGGACATCATGTGTTTGTCCAAGAGACAGGGTGGAAGGGCAATGCAGCAAAACCTCTTGGTTTGTGATTCAGAGTCTACTACTCAAGGAGAGGGCAGTCTAGAAATTAGGAAGACTGTTCTGAAGACAGTAAGGGATGTCACCAGAATTAGTGACAGACTCAATGTAATCAGAGTGTAATGTAAAGATGGGGTAGTACTAATAATCTCAGTCTATGCCCTACAGCAAGGTTTGTGATAGTGAGGAAGAGGGTATATTCAGGCAGCAGATGCACAACTTACTAGATAAAGCAGGACAATGTGAGGGTTGATAATGGTGGCCTGAATGCACATCTCAGGACAGACAGAACAGGATTTGAGGACTACCTGACTCCACATGGGTAGAGCAACAGGAATAAAGAAGGAGAAGCCATTCTAGATTCCTGTCTGGCATATTGCTTAATAATGGCCAGCACATACTTTTCCAAGACAGACTGTAACAAGATCACATACAAGAGTGGTCAACATGCAACTCAGGTAGATTTCCTTCTAATAAGTAAAGGGCACTGGGGTAGAACCAGCAATTGCTAAGGCATCCCTAGTGAAACAGTTGGCCCACAGCATAAACCACTGCTAGCCACAATAATTCATAAGCAGTACTCAGATAAGGTTCAAAGGTCAACAGATGCAAAGCTGAAAACTTGGGAACTGACTGGAGTGAAAGCACAAGAGTTCAATGAAATATTCTGGGATTTAGCACCTCAGGAGAAAGAGGAAATAAGTGAAGAAGAATAGCAGAGTCTCAAAACAGCATTTCTGTAGACTACAGAACAGATATGAGGCAGAACCAGGTATGGAAATAAAGTACATAAGGATAGCTGGTGGATAATTGCAGAAGTCCAGGAATTTATTTAGAGAAAGAAGAAGTGCAGGAAACAGTGGGAGATAGAAAAAGCAAACCACACTAAGAAGGATTACTGGTTGGCCAATAAAGAGTCTAAGAGAGCAGTCGCAGTAGCAAAGAACAAAGTATCAGAGACACTCTACCAGATGTTGAAAAGTGACACAGCAGATGCCAAAAAGAATCTCTATCAGATTGCAAAGCAAAGACAGAAAGATAAAGAAGAGAGTAATCAGACACACTTCATAAGAGATGCCAGCAGCAACAATCTGTTCCCTGGTCCACAGGACATCAAAGGTAGATGGGAGAAGTATTTCATGCAACGTTTGAGTGAAGAAAATCCCACAGAAGCTGTACCACCTCATATACAGCCTACAATGAAACAGGAGGGAGAGCTGAAGGCTCAGATGAAATTACAGCAGCAATATGTTGGGTTTGTTAGGGGGGATATGGCTCCTGAGGGTACTCACAGCAGTATGGAGACAAATGTGTATCCCAGATAACTGATGAACAAACATTCTTGCGCCATTGCACAGGAATGAGTGAGACATTCATACCTGTGGGCAGCACAGAGGTATCAAACTCTTGTCACACTACATAGAAAGTGTTGGAGAGAGTGATTAGTAAATGAATGCACAGAGCAGTATAAAAGTAAGATGGAAGATGAGCAGTTTAGATTCAGGATGCAGTACAATTAACTCAATGTTTGTACTGAGACAGATAGTGGAGATGAAGTTACAGATGGTGAAACTGTCCAACAGGAACTTCAGCAAAACTGAAGGCATATGAGATGAAACTTAAAACAGACAAGACAGCTATCATGGCAACAAATGGGAGAAATCTGAAGAAGCTGAAAATTGAGATAGAAGGTAAAATAGTGGTACAGGTTAATAGCTTCAAGTATCTGAGAGAGTAGTTGAGGTGTAGAGAGGAGAGGATAAGAGAAGAAAAGTTGGGCTGAGGAGGTCAAAGCTAGAATCAGGTGCTGCAACTAACTGCCACAGAATATCAGAGATTGTGTATAACAGAAGAATACCAAATAAACTGAAAAGTAAAATGTGCAAAGCAGTGGGACATCCAGTACTCCTGTACAGTGAAGGCAGATCAACTGATGAAGCTTGAGAAGATGAAGTGCCTGACATGGGAGGTAGAATGCACACTATGGAACAGATGAAGAAATGAGGACATCAGAGCAGAGGACAAAGCAACTCCAATTGCACAGAAGGTGAAAGAGAACAGATTATGATGGCTCCAGCACATAAGCAGGAAAGCAGAAGATGATTTGGTGATGGAAATGTGGGAGAAACAGGAAAAAGGTAAGAGGGACCAGGTATCCAGCCAACTGATGGATGGATTGCATCACAGAAGACCTGTGACAGTCAAGCATGACTGTTGATGAAGGTAGGATACTGGCACTGGATTGTGAGAGGTGGTGGCATTTGACAAGACACCCAAACCTCATGCAGAAGAAAATAGAAAAAATGAGGTTGATGATGATGATGATATGTTTACATATTTTGTTGATATTATTAAGTGTCACCTAGTCAATGTCAACTTATGGTGACATTATGTATAACTTTCCTGTACTGTAATCTGTCTTCTGTCAACTAAGTAATTAATAATAGAGGAGCATCCAGTTCTCTAATTATTGTATCAGTCTTCCGCATTACTGGTTATCTTTTTTGTTGTTGTTGTTGTTGACCTTTGACGTTGTCAAAAATTAAGTCACTTCCTAATGGTCCTTCTCTTCACATAATATGTCTAGAATATAAAAGCTGAAAACTTGTCACCTGTGCTTCTATACTTATTCAGGTTTTATCTCTTACAATATTGAATTATTTGTTTTTGGATATCTATGATATATGCAGTATGCTTCATCAATGCCATAATTCAGTGATATGAATTTTCTTCTGGCCTTTTTTCTTCACCTTCAGCCTTCATATCCATTTCACATCACTAAAAATGCCATAGCTTGGATAAGTCAAATCTTTGCATACAGAGATAAATCTTTACACTTGATCTCATCTAAGTCCTTTACAGTTTATCATTTTGCTATTTATTAGTTTGGCAGTTGGTACAGATGCTTAAGGCTGTGAGCTGTAGTTCTTGTCGTACATGGTTTGTTTCCCTTATCATTCAATGACCTTGAGCAAGTCCCTCAATCAAGCAGTTCTTTGGAGCAACTGGGAATTTGGACTAGGCTCTTTAATGCTTCCCATGGACTGCAAGCCTATTTACTCCATAGGAATCTATTATTGAACCAAGCAAGCAGAAGTTTTGTATTTTATTTCTATTTCTTCTGCATCAAAAATGTGTTTATTAAGTTTTGCCACTTGCCATGGTCTCTGTCCTCTTCGCCTTAAGATGCAAACCTATTCTGAGACTGTTTTGTTTAATTTTAAGATCATCTTCACTTTCATACACTAATGCAGCATCATCAGCATAGTGAAGGTCATTAATAACTCTTCCTCCAATTATCACACCTTTTACATGCAGTCCTACATATTGTTATATTCCCTGTGTTTATGTAGGAGTCAGCATGTCCAGAGGACAATGCATGCAGAGGATGGAAAACGTCAGGACTGAGATAAACATCCTGCTGTAGGCTTTTAGGCAGAATGGAGTACAGCTTTTTCAGAGAAGCAGGGCAGATATGTCCTCAAAATCCAGGTGCAGCAGTCCTTACTGGGGGTCATCAGTGCAATGAGTGATACAGTCCTACAATATGCCAGTGTCAGCATCACATGAAACATGATTGGATAAGCCAAGTGGAAGACATGGAAAATGTTAAATAAAAAATCAGAATTCAATACACAGGAGGTTCAGATTCAAAAGTTTACTAGTGTACACCAGGAGGCAAAAAACCATACAAGTACAGAATTTTGTCTGACAATGCAGGAAGTACAGAATATTTTATAGTGTTTGCATTCAAGTTATGCCCACCTTACTGACGTGGTTAGTCACAAGGCATCTACATCACTTTTACTAACAGTATTCTATTCATCTAATAATGCTGATGCAGTACATCTAAAAAAAAAACTTTTCCTTTAGATACAATACGGCCTTGCTATCCAGCTGGTCAGTCATAATGTCTTTCTGTAAAGTTATTTCTTAAAGGTCTCATATCAGTTCGAATACAATAGCAGATTCAGTCTTTAAATTCACCTCTTTGTTCACTGTTTCACGTTCCCACCAGCTGTGTTTTTATCTTACAAGGGCAAGTTACTACATCAGGAAAGGAAGATTTAATTATTTACAAGGACAAGTTATCTTATCAGGAAGGAGCGGAAGATTTACACATTTAATTTCCTGACCCAGCAGATAATCACTTATGAAAAGCATAAACATCAAGCTTGCTGAGCTGGCAGCTGCCAGGGTCAGGGGTCAAAGCACACTGCAGTTTCAGAAGCTACTTGCATTTACACATGAATTTATCCCTTCTGTTATATGATTAATAGAATAAAATGCATTATAAACTACCTTGCTTTTAAACTAGCATTTCACATATATTTAAATACATATTTTTCTAACATTTTCCCCCCTATTAATACTTTTTATTCTATTTTGAAATATGCATAGTGTCATTTCATCTCCTAGCCTTTCCCACTCAGGATTTTCAGCTAGGTGAGTCATTTAATCTATACTTCAGAAAAAGCATCATCTGAAATCAATCTTTCAATTTCAATATCTTGGTAGAAAGTTTCAGTAACAGATACATCAACAAAATCTTTGATTAATCTTTTCATGCAGGGAATTCTACAGCAAACACATGCTCCTATCAGGAGTATACCCACACAAATGGCAATCAAAATATTCATTAGGATGGAACCCCACCCCCCAAATAGATTCTGGAAAAAGTCCGTCAGTGGGTTTGGGCCTGGTTCAGTCATGGCTGATACTTGCTGAATTACCTCTAGGTGATTATTTATCTTGTGGCGATTGTCAGGGATAAAAGCACAGCATTCTTCTTTGATAAGTGCGCACGTACCACCTCTCGCCACTAGGGTGAAGTCAAGAGCCATCCGATTTTGGAGTACTACAGTTCTCATTGCATTCAGTTCATCAGTCACCAATTCTAGGGCGGAAAAAGTTGCATTACTCATTACTTCAAGAAGTTTCGACAACTTCCTCAGCTCCCAGATCAATTTGACTGCTCCATAGGCTGGTAATATTCCTGCCCAGGATATAACACTGTCACTCAAGTCCATATGAGTCAATTCACTTTTGTCTTTTACTGAATTATGGTCTTTCCAACCAGCTTCGATCTTCCCAACTGGATTCACAGGTTTCTTAACTGGACCTTCAGATTTTCGAGCTGTTTCTCTTACGTTCCGTATCTTACCCAAAGGTAATTCTGCAGTATGTCTTATTGCTGGAACCAGATAACCCAAAAAACAACTGCTGGACCAATTCTCAGGCAACCATTTATATGCCTTTTTTTCCCACAAATAAAATAACAGTTTTCTACTTTAGTACTAATATGCATTAGCCCTGCATGAAACATTTTCTGATCTATAACTGACAATTGTTTAAACAAAACTGGATTTTTTTGAATGTCACTCATAGTCGTTTTCAATGAGTTTAAATACGAGTCATAATTAGTATTGCAAAAAGTATTGCCATTACCATTCTTAATATAACATTGGTAAGATATGGTTATATTACAATTGCTCCAGCCCACCTGGAGGGTGTCATTTTTATAGAAACATACAACTGCTTTTTGTGTGACAGGTAAAAATAAAGCTATTTTGTCCTGTGATCTCACAGTTTCTGTGTCAAAAAGTAAATTCTCCCAAGTCTCATTTATCCCCAAAGGGACAGCGGACATTATCAGTCCTCCATATGCTGTTGGTATAGCTGTACAAACCCAGCAATTTGAAATGTTCATAGTCTCTGCATACACACGTTTCATGGCCAGGTATGTGTTAAAATTTGGATGCCAGTCTATAGACGTTTCATCACACCTTCCCACTTTCACTTGTGTGGTTGTGTGTAGGATGAACCACAGCAAGAGGAAAATTGTCACAATTACAGTTAATAAATGTACACACAACAAAATGATTATGCAACATCTCTGGGGTTGATCTAAACTTCTATTTGCTTTGTTTTTGGCCATCTCAGTCTGGTTGTGTATCAGTCTCAAAGGTTTTATCAAGTTGAAAGTTCTTTACCAGTTTACAATGCGTCAAATGAACCCAGGACGTCCTCTCAGCTACTCTAACTGCAGTAGGCGTTGCCAACAGAACCTGGTACGGACCTTCCCACTTAGGACTCGCCCAGTTTTTCCTTTTCATCACTTTCAGCCAAACCCAACTTCCAGGGCCCATGACTGTTTCCACCGGTCTGGTCTGTTCCTTATCTGAAATAGAGTTAAACTGCAAAACAGATTTATTCCTTAACAATTTCTTCATATATTCTGCTAACGAACTGTCAGCCTCCTGCTCTGCAGGCATGAGAGCTTTCCACTGAGGCACATAATATGCTCTTCCAAAAATCATTTCAAAGGGAGTCAAACCCTTTGCATTTGGAACCGTTCTCATACTCAGCAGTGCTAAAGGCAGACAGTATATCCAATTCTTTTGGGTCTCCTCTACTAGCTTCCTAAGTTTACTTTTTAGGGTAGCATTGTACCTTTCCACCAGTCCTGCTGACTGTGGGTGGTAGGCACAATGGTTCTTTAAGGAGATACCAAAAAATCTCCCAAGCTGGTGGATTGTCTGGTTCACAAAATGTGTGCCGCTGTCACTATAAATCCTTTCCGGAATGCCAAATCTAGGGATTACTTCTTTTATCAGGGCTTTCGCCACTGTTGCTGCATCCGGGTTTTTGGTTGGAAAAGCTTCTACCCATTTAGAAAACATGTCTATAATAACTAAACAAAACTTTTTCCCTTCACATTTATTTAATTCTATGAAATCCATTCAAATAGTATGGAATGGGTATGGTGGTATAGGAAAACTTCCTTGCTTGGTTTTAAATGCTCCTTGTGCATGATGCTTGTTACAAGTATGACAAGCTGCACAAAATTTCTTTGTGTAGTTTATGTATCCATATGTTTGGAATATTCGATTTACTAAGTGTACCATCCCCCCTGTTGAGACATGGCTCTGCCCATGGCTCAACAAAGCTCCATATCTAAATAAATTAGACGGCAATATAGTTTTTTTCTCTTTGGAAATGTACAGTCCATTCTCAAGAATTGCACCTCGTTTTACCCATTTTTGTTTTTCTGCTTTTGTAGTAAGCGTTTGCATTGTTTTTAACATGTCTAAATCTAAAATCTCAGAGGGTTGTAATTCCTCGTTCAAAAATAAAGTTTCTGAGTCTGAGGCTGCTTGCTTTGCAGCCGCATCAACTCGTGCATTGCCTTTCGAAATCCTATCCTGCTGTTTTGTATGAGCTACACATTTACAAATAGCTACTTTGGTAGGTAACTGAATAGATTCTAATAACTCCAAAATAAATTGCGCATGATTAATAAGTTTTCCACTGGATGTTATCATTCCTCTATTTTTCCATTGTTGTGCAAATACATGTACTGTAGAAAAAGCATACTGACTGTCAGCATATATGTTTACACACTTGTTTTTTGCTAAAGTACATGCTCTCGTCAAAGCTATCAGTTCAGCTGCTTGTGCAGATAAGTTGTGTGGTAAGGATTGCGCTTCTAAAATTTCAGTGTCTGTAACTACTGCATACCCTACCAGATTTTTCCCTGTAGGACCCCTTCTGCATGAGCCGTCCATGTAATATGTCACCTTGGCATTATCCAAGGGCATATCTGTAAGATCTTGTCTAGGTAAAGCTAACTGTTCAATTTCCTGCAGGCAGCTGTGTGGTGTGCCCCCTGCAGGAGTTGGAAGTAATGTTGATGGATTCAATGTCGTACCTCTTTCAATTGTCATATGAGGTTGGCTCAGCAGTATAGTCATACGTGAAAGATGTCTAGCAGGAGAAAGGTATGCCATTTTCTCTTGCAGTAAAATTATTGCAACTGCATGAGGCACTCTCAATGTGAGAGGGTGGAATAACACCACTGAGGCCGAAGCCTGTACTGCCATTGTGGCTGCAACTACTGGTTGTACACAGTGAGGCAAAGATCGTGCCACTGGGTCTAACTGTGATGAATAGTAAGCTATGGGGCGTTGCTTGTCCCCATGTTGTTGCGTCAATACTGACGTCATGTACCCTTGCTTACAATCTATGGTCTGAAAGAACCGTTTGTGATAATTTGGAAGTCCTAAAACTAATGAAGAAGCTATCAACTGCTTCAACCTGCAGAAAGCCGTTTCTGCTTCTGTTGTCCATTGTAAAATATCTTGTGCTGCCATTGGTGTCTTATATTTCAAGTCAGTTAATGGAGCAGATTCCAAAGCATAATTTGGTATCAAGCTCCGACAAAAATTAGTTGTACCTAAGAAAGACATAATTTCTTTCTTGGTTTTTGGTTTGGGTGCTTGAACATTGCTGTTTTTCTTTCCTCATCTAGTATTCTACCTTCATTGGATATTACATATCCCAAGTATCTAACTTGTTTTCTCCAAAGTTGTAACTTACTTTTGTTTACTTTGTGTCCTTGTATTGCTAAAAATTTCAATAATGCTACAGTATCCTCTCTGCACTGCTGCTGGGTGGGGGCTGCTAGCAAGATGTCATCTACATAAAGTAGAATTTGACTACCTCCTGGTGGGGTAAACCCTGCCAGGTTGCTAGCCATTTCTTGTGCAAAAATTGTTGGGCTCTCACAATATCCCTGTGGTAGTCGAGTATATGTATACCTTTTACCCTGAAATGTAAATGCAAACCAATATTGACTATCAGGATGTATAGGTATTGAAAAGAAAGCATTGCTAATATCTACCACAGAGAAATACTTATGTTGCAGTTCTAAATCATTTAACAAAGTATGTGGGTCTGGCACCGTAGGTGCTCTAGGTATTACTGCATTATTTACAGCTTGCAAATCTTGTACCATCCGCCATTCCCCGTTTGCTTTTTTAACAGGAACTAGGGGTGTATTACATGGTGAATCAGGAGATTCTACCAGTACTCCTTCTTTGAGTAATGCTGCTATTATAGGCTTAATTCCTATTTCTGTATCCTTTCTCAAAGGGTATTGTCTTTTCTGTGGTCTAAAAGCTGACTTCGGGGTAATTGTAACTGGTCCTGCTGTTCGAATAAGTCCTACATCTGACTTGCCTGTTGACCAAAGAGTTGCTGGAATTTCACATAAGGCCTTTTCTTCTTCTTCTAATAAAAATGCTAATCAACTGTCCTCGCTAGATTGCAAGTGTACAGCTGGATGTGTTTGTGTCAACCAATTCAGTTTTTGTTTTTGTATCCCTTGTTCTGACAGTTCTAAATCAGTCTGTTTCTCCCATCTTGTTACTTTTTCCTCCTAAGTCTGCCCATTTGACACTTTTGTTCTTTGTCAAGCTGACATGTGTCAACCGATTTGATCTATACAATGCAAGGAATTCTTGAGGTAATGAACAGCTAACTACACTGTTCCCCTCAGCATCCCAGTACAGAGTACGCAAAACCAATCTAGTTGCACGATTTCTAAACAGTTCTTGCTCATACTTTCTATCAGGTCCTGGTGTGGTACAGTAGTATAGAGTACAGTGTATAACAAATGCTGTCGATCAGTGTCAAGGGAGGGGGCTTTACTGATGGCTACGTTCATCAGTTCCTAGGTTACTGCCCCTGGACCAGTCATGACTAGGTCCTGGCTGTACCAGTAAAAAGTTTCACACTCCGATCGCACTACAAATGTATCCATTTGTCTCTGTGCCTCCATACCTTGTACAGTTGGAACTACTGCTATGCCAAATATCTGCATAAGGTCTCTGCCCAATAGGTTTACTGGACACTTTGCAGAAACAACTATTTTACTTCTCTGGGTCATACCTGAAACAGGGTCAGTTATTGCTATATCATGGGAGAGTGGCTCCCTGTATAGCTGTCCGTTTGCTGCTTTTACTAATATATAATCAGGTGATTTGGAATGTTCTGGTAACTTGGAGGGGTGTATCAAAGTCCGTGACACTCCTGAGTCACACAGGAATTTGACTTCCCTTCCCTCCACCAGAAGTGTCACTTCCGGTTTTGTATCTGCTAGGTAGAGCTCCAGGCTCAACAATGCTAAATCTAAAATTTCATTTCCATTTTCATCTAAGTCAATTTGTACTTCCTCTACTCCTTCTACTACATTGGCATTTGTCTTTTCTATTCTAGCTGTTACTGGTGATTCCTGACTTTCATATGATGTATCCTCACTATCATATAGTCAGTCCTCATCCCCTTTATCTTCCGTCGTTGCTTTCTTATTTTGTTTACAGTCCCTAGCTAGATGCCCTTTCTTTCCGCACTTGAAGCATTCACCTCTCTTTTTCCTCTCCTCAAAATCTTCTGATCGTTTGTCAGACTGTTTGTTTCCCTGGGCATTCTTCTTGCCCTTTTTACCTGACTGTAATACAAATACTTCAGCTCCGTCTTCAGCAGTGAAGACTTGCACCTTCTTTTTCTTTTTGCTATTAAAATGTCTCTCAGCATGTCTAGCGTATTCGAGTAAGGCTTGTAGCCTCCCTGTTCGATGATCTATCATATGCTTCATAATGAAGCTACTAATAGGTGCAATGCAACCTTTCAAAAATGCATTTTTTAATTGTTGTTCATACGGGGAACCATTCGTTTGGTTCTCAGGAACCGACATACCGCTATGATTATTAAAACATTCTAATAATCTAGCATAGTATCCATCTATTGTCTCATTTTCCTGTTGTATGCATTGATTAATGCAAGTCCAGTCTGCTCTAGGTTTCCATTTCTCAGATATTCGGTCTGTCAGACCTTTCACTCTGTTGTCTAACTCTGCATCACTATGTGGGAGTGGCCTAAGTTCTGCATTACGAGGATTCCAGGTGCCACAAATCATGTGCCAATGTGGACCTATAATTTGTCTTACTACTTTTTCTACTTCTTCCCCATTCAAGTGGTAACTTAACCTCATGCCTTGTAAATCTTCTAAAAATTTCGTAAAATTAACTTTCGGATGGGGGATTCCCTCAGTAGCCTTCCAGATGTCTTCCGGTGTCCATGGTCTATATACTAAGAGTGTTGGATCCTGCCCTTCCTGTCCTGCCTGAGGATTTGGAACTTCTATAAGTGGGCATATTTCTTCCTCACTCTCATCCTGTAGATTTCTCTCTATTTGGTATGATTCTGTGTCCCTTTGTGTTTTACGTGTTCGGGACCTAGTCTCAATAGGATCTCTAACAAATGGTTGTGGTCTTACTGAAACTTCAGGAAAACGCGGAGGCGGACCAGCCTGTCCACTTGCTTCATATCCTGAAAAGGGTAAGGGAGGGGGTAAGGGAGGAGGAGGAGGAGCTGTAGCTATTACTAAGTTATTATCCTCTTTGTCTAAAAATAATGTTTTTGAATTTTTAAGCTTCTGTTCCCTACGATTTGCTTCCTCAATCCACCTCTGTGCTTGAGGTATGCCTAGTTGGCGTTGCTTTTTTGCCTGACCTCCTGCATCAGATTTAAGCTGTTTAAGGAGTTTAACTAGTGAAAGTTTATCTAGTTTACCATCAAATTCATATTTGTTAACCCATTTTGTATAATACCTAACATTATCAGCACGCTGTAATTGCATGTATTTTGCGTCTTCGGTTAGGGGCGGATCTCGCGAGGTTTTAGTGCACTGATTACCCATGTCAAAGAAAATGTTACGTAACCCTTTTTTATCACGTGATATCAAATTCTTAGTTCCTGTTTACAGTTTATGTAGAATAACTGTCTACCTTATTCTGTTACCCTGATCTATGACAAAATATACAGTACTTCCTTTTGTCCCTGATCTGCAAAAACAAATCTTGACAACAATATACTGTAACCTAGTCCCTGATCTAAAACAGAAAAAAAGGCAAATTCTTCCTACCTGAGCCTCCTGGTTTTGAAAATGTTCAAATTCCGCTCTTCGGCCACAGATCAGAAAGTGGCCAGCCTCTTTACACACGACAATTCAGTCGGAGGTCTTTTCACTCAAGAAGAACCATTTCGGTAACTTCTCCTGCGCAGTATTCGACCACCGATACACTCTGATCTGCAGCTTACCAAGGGAATTCCGTCTCGAAAGGACTAAATTGTTAAATAGAAAATCAGAATTCAATACACAGGAGGTTCAGATTCAAAAGTTTACTAGTGTACACCAGGAGGCAAAAAACCATACAAGTACAGAATGTTGTCTGACATGATGCAGGAAGTACAGAATATTTTATAGTGTTTGCATTCAGGTTATGCCCATCTTACTGACGTGGTTAGTCACAAGGCATCTACATCACTTTTACTAACAGTATTCTATTCATCTAATAATGCTGATGCAGTACATCTAAAAAAAACTTTTCCTTTACATACAATACGGTCTTGCTATCCAGCTGGTCAGTCATAATGTGTTTCTGTAAAGTTACTTCTTAAAGGTCTCATATCAGTTCGAATACAATAGCAGATTCAGTCTTTAAATTCACCTCTTTGTTCACTGTTTCACTTTCCCACCAGCTGTGTTTTTATCTTACAAGGGCAAGTTACTACATCAGGAAAGGAAGATTTAATTATTTACAAGGACAAGTTATCTTATCAGGAAGGAGCAGAAGATTTACACATTTAATTTACAGACCCAGCAGATAATCGCTTATGAAAAGCATAAACATCAAGCTTGCTGAGCTGGCAGCTGCCAGGGTCAGGGGTCAAAGCACACTGCAGTTTCAGAAGCTACTTGCATTTACACATGAATTTATCCCTTCTGTTATATGATTAATAGAATAAAATGCATTATAAACTACCTTGCTTTTAAACTAGCATTTCACATATATTTAAATACATATTTTTCTAACAGAAAACTACACTTGAAAGATCATAGGAGGTATCGCCCTGGTAACAAAAGATTGCAGAGGGAGAAGAACTTATTGTGTCCCTAAGTGGAACAGATGTACCAATAATTATCCCTGAAGTTGATCTAGATGTCAGTGCTGAGGTGGTGTAAGCCCTCCTGCATCTCGATGAGTGATACAGTGGGTTAGTAGTACTTAGCAGAGGTTTGTATATACTGTTCCCATAAATACTGAATGCAGAGTAATTGAAGGGGCATGATGTACAATTCTATTTGTAAGTACATCAGGCTAGCAACAAGATGACGCTGCTAAAAATGGTAAGGTTGAGTGCAATTCAACAAGCTGAAGGAACATGACTGCTCTATATCTCACATGGGCACCTTAGTAGCATTATGCATTCTCAGTTATCAATGGTAAGAAGCTTTACATAGTCAGGCATAAGATCCGAGAAAGGGTTGATGTCCGCACCTCAAGTGTAACTGATGATACCACTGAGAGACATAAAGGGTTGATGTCCACACCTCAAGTGTACCTGATGATAACACTGAGAGACATAAAGCTTTGATGTCTGCACCTCAAGTGTAACTGATGACAACACTGAGAGACATAAAGGGTTGATGTCCACACCTCAAGTGCAACTGATGATAACACTGAGAAACATAAAGGGTTGATGTCCGCACCTCAAGTGTAACTGATGATACCACTTAGAAACATAAAGGGTTGATGTCTGCACCTCAAGTGTAACTGATGATACCACTGAGAAACATAAAGGGTTGATGTCTGCACCTCAAGTGTAACTGATGATACCACTGAGAGACATAAAGGGTTGATTTCTGCACCTCAAGTGTAACTGATGATACCACTGAGAGACATAAAGGGTTGATGTCCACACCTCAAGTGTAACTGATGATAACACTGAGAGACATGGACATGTGTCACAGATGACAC
Organism: Protopterus annectens; assembly: GCF_019279795.1. Classification (NCBI taxonomy): domain Eukaryota; kingdom Metazoa; phylum Chordata; order Ceratodontiformes; family Protopteridae; genus Protopterus; species Protopterus annectens. The sequence goes on from NC_056750.1 coordinate 146,907,197, forward strand.
AGCCACACTGTCACTCTCACTCCTGGATGGTGAGGCACTCTCCACATAGGGTGTATGTACAGCCAAATATCTTGAGGACCCTACAGCTATACAGGCTGAGCACACAATGACCTTGGGGGAGATCATCTGCGAATGAAATCTGCACAGTATTCCCTCTGTCTCTAAAGCAGCCGATTCAGATGGACACATTGCTTCCAGTGCGGACATACCTACCACAGGTCAGCAACAAACAGATGTCTAATGCTTGCACACCATACATTTAACCACTGACATGCAGGTCGCACTGGGAATAAATCAGTAGATGCATAAAAACATTACCTAGGCACAGTCTGGTACCACACAGCCATCTGCAATGGAGCAGACTACTGAGTTGTATTGCCCAGCATCATTGTGATCTCCTTAAGAACATGTAGTTCTGAAATCATGAAATGATTGGTCTGCTGAGGCCTATGGGGTCATATGCTACTTCAATCAGCTCATTCATGCACTGGACTGGCAGCGTTCCCATTGCTGCTGACATTGGCTGTCTTACCCGTGGTCAGAACAGGGTAAGTATCTTGTAGGGCCTTGTCAGGATTCATGGTCAACATCAGTGTCAGCAACTCTCAGATGTCCTGTCATTGACTAACTACCTCCAGCCCTAGAGCCCCTATCTAGTGAACTCTCTCCAGGTTAAAATCATTCAGTAGCACCCATCTCTGACATAGGAGGTTTCAAACTCTTTCGGCCCTTATCAGCAAAAGTGTCACCAGGTTGAGGTGACAAAGTGATACCCACCTTGCCACAGCAAGATGGGATCCGTGAGAATTTCAGTACTTAGACACAATTAAGCTTTCATCCTCAGATCCTGTGATGTGTTTCTCCCAGCCAGTTTGCATTGAAAGTCTCGTATTACTGTGTCCCCTGTTCACTGTATAAATTATGATGCTTGTGATCCACAACATTCTTTATCCTGTAGTGTATTGTATTGCAGTGGAAAGACCACACATGAAGCAGAACAGCCTGACAGGATCCCTATCTGCCTCATATTTACTTTGTCTGACACTGTCACATTATGATTGTCATGGTCTATATTTGTCAGCCAGATATGACTCCTTCAGCAGTGGTGCTGTGTATTGCACCTGTTGCTGCTTAGCTGGAGGTCTTCCTGCACATGCTTTGTTCTCCATCACCTCCATATCTTTTCCTACTGATGCTGTACTATCTGGTGTGGGTTGAAATGCAAACATGTCATAGACATAACCATCCTAGCTCTGCATGCTCATATTGTACACTGTGACATGCAGAACAACTAGATTGCGGTTGTGATAGGGGTGCACTGTAGTCTCTCACCAGTCAAAGTAGCAGCAACCTTCAGCACACCAAAGACAAAACTGATGGCATTTTGCATCATAGTATGAGTAGTGCTGTAGGACATTTCCAACACAGCTTTGGGAAGGCAGACAAAAGTAATGAGTCAGGAGGCAAGTGGGGTAACTAGCATTGTGGATAGTACAGAAAATTTTGGGTTGTGATACTGGCTACATGCACAAATTTGTATCAGTAAACATTCATTTTACACAATAAGCCTGCAATTGCCAATTAGATGTCCCTGTGGGAAGTTGCCTTGCTGGGAAGCAATCTTTCTGATGACACGTGCCAGATATGGGAATCATATGACTGCCTGGGTATGAAAACACACTGATGACTATCCTCTCTTCATTGCATATTTCCAATTGAGCAGGAGGCATAGGGATCATGGGCGTAGACTCTCTGATGAGCAGTGGTCACAGGCTCCTGTGCACTATGTACCAAACTGTCATATGTAAGCCTCTGTGGGGGATGAATCAGTCTCTGAGGCTTTGGTTTGAAAGAGACAACTGGAGAGTTCTGCTCTGAGGATTGGTCACTCACATCACACTCAATGTCCAGCTCCTCAGTAGGCATATTGTCTACTTATAAGATTTCCTCTTGTATAACTTCACTTTCTTTCTCCATAACTGTACAACTGTCCTCAGCACCATTATCCAAAGTTTGCATAGCAGGACCTCCATCAACATCAGGTTCCACAAGAGGCACAGAAACATCACTCAATCTATTGCTGGTGCTGGACTGTTCAAAGTGACAAGGAACAAATTCTGGTGCATTTACATTTAGATTGCAGTCCATGGGGTCTCAAACATCATCATTAAAAAATCCACTTAAACCTCAGTCATCATCACTGTCTACCTCTCCTTCAGCAGGAGGAATCAAAGGCTCTTGAACATTTGGGAGGATATTTCATCTCCGCTTTAGTCTTCTGGATTGCCTTGAGGTAGGTTTTCGCTGAGCCATTTTGGGTTCCAGATCCATGAGTCTCACTGATTCTGCCAAAGGCATTAAGTTGTTGTGGTGCCAGGTTTTGATGCACCCTTCTTTCCTCTCAGGGCAGACTTGGTAGACAGGAATGTTAGCTAGCTGAAAACAAATTAGGTAGATCTCAGATCCCCTAAGGTCAGCTAGTTTAAGCTTTCCTTGCAGGCCCAAGTTTCTCAAAAGAACTCTGTCCCCTGGTTGCAAATCATGCATCTTCTCTTTCTTGTCATAGTGAGCTTTGTTTTTCTGATGTCTTTGTCCTGTTGATTGTTTAGCTAGCTCATAGGCCTGTCTGAGGTTCTTCTTGAGTCTCTCCACATAACTGCCATGAGATCACACTGGCGTATCATCAGCTGTTACTCCAAAGGTTAAATCAATAGGAAGACAAGCTTCTCTTTCAAACATTAGGAAGTAAGGTGAGAATCCTGTAGAATCATTTTAATACTGTTGTATGCATGCACCACTGTGGCTACATGTCTACTTCATTGACTCTTCTTCTCAGCAGATAGTGTTCCCAACATGTCTAGTAAAGCTCTGTTGAAACACTCAGGCTGAGGATCCCCTTGATGATGATAGGGAGTGGAGCGACTTTTCTGAATTCCCAAAAGAGTGAGTAGTTCATGGACAAGCTTTTTCTCAAAGTCATGCCCTTGATCAGAGTGTATCCTTTTTGGCAGGCCGTAGTGTACAAAGAACTCCTCAACAAGTAGTTTTGCCACCTGTAATAGCTTTCTAATTGCGAGTTGGAAATGTTTGAGTGTATCTGGTATAGTGGACTGTCACCAACAGCATGTTACTGATCCCGCCTTCATCTGGTTCAATGCAAAGGAAATCTATACAGACCAGTTCCATGAGTCCACTACTCTCTATTTGAACCAATGAGGCAGCTCTGGTGGGCCCAGTCTATCTCTGAATGCAGCGAAGATATGTACAACAATAATCTTCAATATCTTGTTTCATGCATGGCCAGTAGAATCTGTCTCATACAAGTCCCAGAGTTCTGTCATAACCGAGATGAACATGTTCAACATGCAATGACCGAAGTACTACTTCTTGATACTTGTGAGTAAGCAACAATTGCCATTTTTCATATCCACGTGTACTAGGCGATCTCTTATACACTAGTCCATTTTGTATCTGGAGTCTGTCCCATTCTTTAGCCAAAGGACTTGCCAGTGGATGAATATCTGTGCGAAGCACATCGACTTGTTTCTTCTCTAAAGCAGCTACCACCAGCTGACCTAAGGGGTCTTCTCTTTGATCTCTCCTGAGGTCACTGTTGGTCAATGCTGGTAGCGGTGAAGCCTGTAAAGTTACCATATTACAGTAAGCTTGGAGTATGCTTTTTTCAGACAGACCCAACTTCTGGGCCCAACATTCCATTTGTTGGTAGCAGGTTGCAATCTGGCACATAGCTTTCACTCCTGGTGCTGGAATTTCCACCCATTCATCATTGCGGTATAAATCTCCACGAGGTCTTCTGGATAGACCATCAGCATCTCCATTTTCGTTGTCCTGGGTGACATTTTAAATTGAAGTTGTAGCTGAATAAAGCTGCCATCCATCTGTGACCAGCAGCATCTAGCTTTGCAGTGATCTGGATGTATGTCAGAGGGTTGTTTTCAGTCTGAACTTCGAATTCAGCCCCATAGAGGTAGTCATGCAGCTTGTCTAATACAGCCCACTTTAAAGCAAGGAATTCCAACTTGTGTGCAGGATAGTTCCTTTCTGTTGGAGATAAACTTTGATTGATGAAAGCCACAGGTCTCAGTTTCTTGTCATGCTCCTGGTAAAGGACCCCTCCTAAACCATCTCTGCTAGCATCCACATGTAATGTGTATGGCTTTGTTGAATCAGCATATGCCAGCACTGGGGCATGTGTGAGAGAATACTTAAGCTGTTCAAATGCCTCTTCGCACTCAGGAGTCCAACGACTATCGATGAATTTGTTAGAGCCTCTTGGTCCCTTTGGCTTCTTCAGAAAGATGTCTTCATCTGTTTCATCTGCTTCTTCATCATTTTGGAGCAATTGGTTGAGTGGTCTTGCTATCTTTGAAAATCCTAGCACAGACCTTCTATAGTAACTGCAGAGCCCAAGGAAAGATTGCAGCTCTGTAATGGTTCTGGGTCTGGGCCAAGATGTCACAGCTTCAACTTTGCTGGGGTCTGTGGATATTCCATTTGCAGACACTACATGCCCCACATAGGTCACTGAAGGTTGGAAAATTTTCCATTTGTCCGGTGACAACTTCAGTCCTTCCTTCTCAATTCTGTTCAATACTTTCATTGGTCATTCTTCGTGCTCCTCTAGGGTCTTCCCAAAGACAGTAATGTCATCGAGGTAGACTAAGACTTCCAGGAGATGCATATCTCCAACTGTTCTTTCCATGATTCTCTGGAAAGTTGCCAGTGCATTCGATAAACCTTGAGGTAGGCGATCAAACTCGAACTATCCCAAAGGCATGATGAAGGCAGTCTTCTCTTTATCTTCTGGGTGCATAGGGATTTGATAGTATCCACTCCTTAAGTCTAGCACACTGAGCCACTTACTGCCCACCAGGCAATTTAGAGCATATTCAATCTGGGGTGTTGTGTACTGGTCTGGAATGGTTCGCTGAGTCAGAGTACGACAGTCAACACACATATGAATTGACCCATTCTTCTTCCTGACAACGACAATGGGAGAGGCATATGGACTTCTTGACTCTTGAATTTTCCCTGCGTCTTTAAGTTCTTCCAGATGTTTTCTCAAGTCCTCCAGATCTCCTGGAGCTACCCTTCTGGAACGTTCTCTGAAAGGCCGGTCTTTTAATCTTATTTGGTGTTTTGCACTTTTTGCACAAACCACATCCAACTCACTTGTAGAAAAACAATTTTTCTTCTTCATCAACAGCTCTATAGCTCTGGTTATCCACTCGGGGGACAGAAGACCACCTTCTAGATCAATATCTTTCAGCTCCAACTCATTGACACTGCACTAGTTAATTGTCAAAGCAGAAGCAGATAAGGGAGTGGCAGCATAAACATTTCCCAAACACACTTGTGAACCCAGGACAATGGAGGTACTTCCTTTATTCTTCAATACCACAAGCAGACTATAATAAGGATGCTTCAGCTTGTCAGCAGGCCAAACTTCGGGGACTAATTCCAGTCCCGATGGCAAGTCTATTTCTGGATCCATTTCCATCATGAAATGACAGGAAGCTGTTTGTCCACACAGTCTCACTTTGGCCCTCAAGCAGGTGACCTGACCATGTTGAATTATATGTTCTTTCCCAGGAAGGGTCCATACATGACCAGTTTCATCTTTCTTACTATCCTTCTACTTCTGAAGGGCACAAAAGGCTGGTCTCAAGAGTGGATGTAGTGCTGGGTGTTCCTGGGTCAACTGAGGTGTCAGTATTCTTCTGATGAGGTCAGTATTTGTCCCTGCTAAAATAAATGCTGAATCCTTTTCTTTTGGCCTGGGGCACACAACAGTGAGAGTTTCAAAAACTTCTGTTGACCAAACAACTGAGGTGGAAGATTCTAACTTGAGTGAGACATAACCATCATAAGGGAACTTCGTGTCACTTAGCCCCCACATCTCCAAGTCTTCAAACTTTCCAAGTGGCAAATGCTTTAAGTATTTCTGGTAAAAGTCTCTAAACAGATCATGATTTGTATACTGGTATCCAACAGTGCTTTACTGTACACCCCTTCTATCTTCACTGGCATGATAAGGGACGGTCCCACTAGGCCATCAGGTACTTTCTGTTTCTGTGGTTGTTCAGCTGTATGGCAGTCAGCATGTTGTTGAGGTACAGTTGGTTGGCTATGCCATTTTAAAGGATGCAACTCTTTCTTAGTAATCCTTTGTGGTTTTGGATGCTGAGACTTTTGCTGAGATGGCTTTCCAATTTGGTTGTTCACCTCAGATGAGCTAGAAGTGTGCACAGTAGGTAGTTTCACTCCTCTGTTGCAAGGAGTGGTTGGGAAGTGAGGTACAGGTAGACTTCTCCTGATGTTAGATTTCATGGAGCTCTTTGTAACTGGGAACTCATTTGGCTCCTTCACTGAGTCCCTTTGAAGTTTCCCTGCATTGTACTTGCCAATAATAGTTTGTTCACTTTTTCCAGGTTTTCTGCATTTGGACACTGTCACTTTATATACTCTCTGTCTTCACAGTGAAAACAAAACCAGTAGAAAATCTGTTTCTTCCCTGAGTCCCTTTGTGGAGGTTGTAGCAGATATATTCCTCCCTTCACCTAAAGTTACCACTGCTTTCTGTAATTCTGCAACCATCTTGGTAACTTGAGCTATGGCGTCGGTTAGGGAAAATACCTGCCCCTGCAACTGTGACACCTCTATATTGTGGACACTCTGGACCATGACTCCCATTTGAGTAGTAAGAACTCCTGTAGGCTCCTGCTTGTGTTCACTCACTGCTTTAGTTGATGTTGAACTCTGAGATTTGGCTTGCAGCAGGGCTTCCTCTTCCCTCACTTCGTTAACCAGTTAAGAATAGGTTAGAGTCTCTTTCCTATCTCTCATCCTCAGTTTCTACATAATAGGATCCATAGCTTGAGCTTCTTGTAAAATTTGACTGATTCGTACTTGGTCAGCTACTTTCAGATCCACCCCCTTCTTTAAAATGATCTGGCGGAGAGCATTTTCTCTAATCGCTTAATGTAGTCAGATTGTTTCTCACCAACTTCTTGGTGTGTATGTTCAAACTGATACAATAGGTCAGCAGCCCTCTCTGTTCTTCCAAACACATCCTGGAGTACTCCTAAATATTCCTTGGCTGTGCAATCTTACTTTCTCATCCTTAGGGTGTGTATGGTATTTGCAGCTAATCCCTTTAAACTTTCAGCTCTCCGCTGCTTCTTCTGAGTTTCTGGGATATCCCACTCCTCTAGAGCTTATGAAGCCTGATCCATCCAAGAGTCAAAATCTTTCTCTCCCTGCGGTGTGGGCTACTTGCCAGAGAAGAAACATAACTTTCGGTACCCAAACCCAGTGAATGGCCATGTAAGCTTTAAGCATTTTTCTAAAAGACATCCCAAAGCATTCAAAACTTCGGGCCCTATAGTATTTGTGAGCAGGGAAGCTTCAGTTTTTGGTGTAAGGTTCTGACCCACTTGGAAAGCTTCCACAAGTATTTGTTCTGTTGCTGGGGTGGTGCACTTCTCAGGGATTACCACACAGACTTTATTCTTGCCTGAAACTAATACACTCAAAGATATATGCTCATATAATAGAGGATTTTTCCATTCTACAAGGGCCAATGTGCTCTGTTCTTTAGAGTCCATGGTGCTGTCTAATAAAAATCAATAGCCTACAACTGGTAAGGATTCTGTGATTTGATGTATTTGCATGTCAGTCCATGTGACACCTGACAACACTAGTACTGTGTAGTGCTCTGACTGAGCAGTGTGCTGCTTGCACCACTTAGCGGCTACTTCTGGGTTCATCTTGGTACTGGTAATGCTTTACACACATTCAGGGGAATAGGGCAGAGTTCTAGGCAGTACAGGCAATCCTGGATGAGCCCCCAAATGTAGCACACCCACAGGTGTAGCTGAATGGTGTACGGGTTCCTTCCTACCTGAATCTGGTGACACCCCAATTTACACCCAACACACCAAGCTTGCAAATAATAACAGATTTTATTTTAGACGGAAACTCTAGTCTTAACAAGCAACAGCACAGTAGCAAACAAATTATTGCAGCAGCACAAAGTTTAGCAATAAGGCAATATGAGGTATACATACAGTGAAATCACACACCCGCAAAACTCAATAAGAGAGGTCTTGGCATTCAAATATAAGCAAAAATGCAATGTCATTGAGCAGTAAAGATTCTATAATACAGTAACACTAACAGCGGCTATAACCTTGATGACGTCTAATCAGACCAAACTGTGAAAACACTCTGTTATACCCTGTTCACTGGCCAGTGACTACTTACAATCTTAATGCCAACATGATGGGGCCCAAAGTTGGAGCTCATATGAAGCCTGGGTATTTGTAATCCACAAAGCATTAAAAGGGAAATCTACACTGAGGGGTGAGTAACATGAGATCCACTGAACAACAGCCAGTACTAGTTTGAGATGAAGCTAAACAGTTTCAATTCAGAAAAAGGAAGAAGGGTAAAAGCCTAGGCACACTGTTCCAGATGAAGCCATCGCACAATCCTATGAAAGTGTAAAATGGCGGCCGAAGCTTCTCACCACTCTGTCGATACTATTCTGGATGTCAGGCACCACAGTTCACTGATGAAAAGTATAGAGATCACCCAGCAGCCATCTGGTAATCAAAAGTGGCTTCCTTATAATAGGCCCAACAGTATTCCTGTCCTTGCTGATCAGATGCAGGCATGGGACTACTGGTTCCAGACTTCTCTCCTTATTCCACAGAAAACCATCTACCAGGTTTTCAGAGGAGGACAGACACAATCTGCAACTTCACATCCCTGTC